>NW_026872688.1:0-138072 GCF_032173495.1 Musca vetustissima
ACTAAAAGATAAGCTTTTATTTTTTTGGAGGGATTATTTTCTTAGACTTTGAAAGATTTGTGTGGTATTGCTCACAAAACCCGGCAAACACAACAACAATAATAATTTTAAAACAAGAGGGAATTTAAAATATTTTATATATGGATACGATTGTGACAAACTTTTTGTTGTTGTTGTTTTCTTTTTCATTCCTTAACATGAAAAGTGCTCATAAATCTGTGTGAAACATTGAAATGTAATCTAAACGACAAGAGGGGCCCGAGTTAGCAAAAGATCTTTTTTGTCGATTGATATCGTTTGTTTGAATATTGTTGTTGTTCTTCTTCTTCTTGTTCGGCATTTTATTTTGTTCGTTTGTTTTTTTTTTTTCAAAATTCGAAATGTCTCCACACAAAATTTCAAAGAAATTCTGTGATTTGTTTGATCGGCTGGCTGGTCGGTTGGTTGTTAGCGTTTCAATGAAATCGAAGGTGCTCACTCACTCGTTCGCTTGTACGCGCAATGTAGAGAATAAACAAGTTTTGATTTTTTGTGTTTGAAAATTGTGTTGTTGTTACTTGTGGTTGCCCACTATCTCCACTTCTTTTGTTCTCATGTCGCTGTTCAAGTTAATTTGTGTGTTATTGTCACATTTTTATAGATTGATTTTGATGACAATCAGATATTGAATTCAACAATGTTTTTTTTCCAACATACATAAATATTTCAATATAAAACAATGATGGGAGGGGGTTATGTTATAGGGGAGGTTATATAGAATATCTATATTAGGTCTTCCTTTTGTATTAAGTCCATGAAAAGTATTGTGGTTTCCTTAATAGAAAGTATCTAAAAGGCCTTTTGGAAAGACAGCTTTTAAATGTAGTCTCTGCAGGATGATCTGGATTAGACCTCTGGAAATACACATACCTATAGAATTCTGTGGAAGGTGGTGTATGTACCGAAGGTCTTCTATTCATACACAGAAAACAAATAATTCGTATATTATATGAATAACTTTCAGAGAGTGTTGCCAATGTCACGATTTCTGCATTTTATGAATGCAATTCATAAAACTTTAATTACTGTTTTCTTGCCTGAGAGAGTGAACAAAACTTTGAAGTGTGTGTATTTGGTGATGGCGAGTTTCTATGGTACAGAAATGCATTGTCGTTTTTATTTTTCAGTTTTTTCTTCCTTGGTATGTCTTCTCTCGCTTCTTCTTATTTACTTATATCATGTTCAAGTTATGCGTCATTAGAACAATCGAAATAATTTGAAAAATACATATGCGAATTATGTCAGTTAGAGTTCGGTAGGAGTGTGGGAAATAAAGAAATGATGGAATGCAAAACTAGTCACAATGGAGTGAGTGGAAAGTAAGCAGTTGTTAGGAACAGAAAATAATGGTAAAGTAGAGTGGGAAGTAGGAGATAGTTGCAATATTAGTGAAATGCTTACATTCTTGGAAAAATAGTGGCACTGAAGAGGATATATCTATGTAAGGCCTCTGAAAAGAATTATATCAATAGCAATTCTCCGGAAGGTAGTTTATCTAACAAAGGCCTCTAGAAGGTCTGCTATTCATAGAAGATCTCTGGAATTTTTTCTATTTATAGAAGATATCTGGAAGGTCGTCGAAAATATCGATAAAATCGGAGAAAAGATCGAAGATGACCGGTATGTTAGCAGTCGTAACAGGAGCTAAAAATGGATCATAAAACTCTTTTAAACCATTTACACAAACCTGGATTTAAAAAGAAGTTCGATGTTTCGGTGCCACACCAATTAACAGAAAAAATAGGATGGATCGAAATTCCATCTGTGAAGCCTTGGCCAAATGGAATGAAATAGATCCATTTCTTAAACGGATGGTGACTGGAGATGAGAAATGGATCACATACTATAAGACTGTGTGAAAACGATCGTGGTCAAAGAGCGATTTATGCATGTCCGTCCGTCCGTTTGTCTGTCTGTCCACGTTAAATTGTAAACAAAGTACAGGTCGCATTTATGATACGAATTGGATGAAATTTGGCATAGGTCACTTATTTGGCCTAAGGACGAACCCTATTGAAACTGGGAAAAATCGGTCCAGATTTAGATGTAGCTCCCATATATATTTTCGTCCGATTTAATGTAAATGGTGTACCAATGTCCCTGTATATCGTTTGATTTGCACGAAATTTTGTATAGTGCAATGAATTAGGTCTAGAATGATGTGTGTTAAGTTTCCTGAAAATCGGTCCAGATTTAGATATAGCTCCCATATATATTTTCGTCCGATTTAAGGTAAATGGTGCGCTAAAGTCCCTAAATATCTTTCGATTTGCACGAAATTTGACATAGCGTACTAGAACGATGTGTATAAAATTTCTTGAAAATCGGTTCAGATTTAGATATAGCTTCCATATATATTTTCGTCCGATTTTATGTAAATGGTGCACAAAAGTCGCTTTATATCTTCCGATTTGCACGAAATTTGACTGAATTGGGACTAGAATATGTGTGAAATTTCATGAAAATCGGTTCGGAATTTGATATATCCCCCATATATATTTTGTCCGATTTTATGTAAATGGTGCACCAAAGTCCATATATATCCTTCGATTTGCACGAAATTTAGCGTAGCGTACTGAATTGAGTCTAGAATGATGAGTGGTAAGTTTCGGGAAAATCGGTTCAGATTTCTATATAGCTCCCATATATACATATATATTCGTCCGATTTTACATAAATGGTGCACCAAACTCCTAATGTTTGTCCGATTAACACGAAATTTTGCACAACGTATCAAAATGAGACTTGAATGAGGTTATTATGTTTTGTTGAAATTGGTGCAGATGCAGTCATAGCTTCCGTACGTATTTCGAACGGGTGTCTGATTAAAATTATTTCTTTAACAGTTCTTCGTACCGAATAGGGTGTATCATATTTGCAATAAATCGTTTTCCATAAACTTGTCCCGTGGTAGGCAGACGACTCTAAATCTGCCCGAATGAAATTAAATTTATCATAGGTTTCAGAAAGAGATGAGTATGTTCCTTCGAATGAACATTGACATGCAATTGTAAGGATACATATGTACCATATATACCCAAAGTGGTGAAGGGTATCATATAGTCGGCTCAGTCCGACTTTACTACTTTCCTTACTGGTTTTGTTATTAGTTGCTTCCATATGGCCATATGCTAAATTCTGATCTCTACTGTCAATTGATGATAGCAATTGACCAGAAACGGCCAGAATTGACCAACAGGAGAGTAATCGTGTTCCACCCGGACAACGCTACGCCACACACATCTACAGTGACTCGCCAGAAACTTCGGTAGTTTGGTTAGGAAGTTTTAATACATCCGCCATACAGTCCGGAGTCGGCACCAAACGATTATCATGTTTTTCATAAATTGCAAAATTTCTTTAATGATAAAAATTTGTATCTAGAGAGGAGGAGAGAGGAGGAGGTGCATATTTGGACCAAGTCGGACATTCCGCGGCATGTGAAATAAAGTCCACTAATTCATATAAAAAATGGATTTCTTTTTCCGTAATCTAATATACATTAAAGGCCTTTGAAGTAGTATCTATATATAGTAGGGATTCTATCTATATAAGACCTTTGGAAAGATTTATATATATATATATATATATATATATAGAAGTTCATCGGAAGGTTGTACATCTACCTCGAAGGTCTCTGGAAAATCTTCTATTCCTAATTTATTGAGACCCCTTGGAAAACATATGTTAGTGCTCTACTGAAATTTGAAATTATTTTTAACTATTTTTTTCTATTTAGATAAGATTACTAAAAATATAATTTTAATATTCGTTTAATTTTTACCCTTGGTTCCACAACATATCTAACCGACTTTCGCAGACAGCGGAGCGGGCAAATTCACGTTTTTTTAAATAGCGCACAGTGATTAGCTACTCGATAATTAAGCACCTACTTGAGATCAATAAATGTCTTTGTTGTATGTCTGTGTGTGTGTGTTCCGCCGTTTTCGTCACCCATAACAGATAATAATAATAACAAAACAAAAAATAAACAATTAATTTATTTCCATTTATATGTCATTTCAATTTGTTTTTAAACAAATAATCATAGATAAATTATTTGTTTTTATTTAAGCAAACAGCTAAAAAAATTGTTTTGGAGTGGAGTGGTTCACTTCAAAATAAAACCAAAACCAATGCAAAATTGTGAAAGTCGTGTGACTAAATATGGCGACCGCTTGCGGGTTATAGTGCGTAATATCATGAGACCCAAATGGTGTGGCACAGTGGTCACAGGGTATTCATAAATTAATATATATTTTTTATCGAAAAAACTAAAATTTAATTTATTATGCCTTTGAAAGTGTTATACTTTTTTGTGTTATACACCACCATCATGTGACAGTTCATTATTATTAAGTACAATACAATTTGTTCATTTTTTCGGCAGGGGGATTTCCTGCTTCAACAAAAAAAAGAAATTCAATTGAATTGAATTATTTATTAGCCTGTCAGGTGGCAAAGGTATTAACTTATTTCTGATTAATATGGAGTACAACAACTGTACTGTAATTATACTAAATAATAAGGGGACATTTATTAACTCTAAATTGTGACAGTAAACAACAATTGTTATGTGAATTGTTAATTTTTAACAAAATAAGTGAATTGAGTGTGGAGTAATTGAGGAAAGTTTTGATATGGAAAAGTACAACTATACGTAAAAGGAGTATACAGATTTATTTTTCAAATAAGATTTAAAATATATAAATTATTCTTAACGTACTTATATTCACGCTTCAAACGGCATTAAAAAACCAGTAAGGAAAGTAGTATTTTCTACATATGTACCCTAACAGACGTCGGTTTTTTGTTATATATCTATATCTGAACCGATTTCACGGAAACTTGCCAGAGACTTATGTATATTACTTCAGTACGTTGTGTCAATTGGCCTAGCTATCGACCTTTTCACGAAGCTTAGCAACATCATTCTAGACTTGATTCAGTACGCTATCCCAAAATTCGTGCAAATGAAAAGATTTCCAGGGACTTTGGTGCACCATTTACCTAAAATCGGGCGAAAGTATATATTGGAGCTATATCTAAATCTGAACCGATTTTCACGAAACTTTGCACACATCATTCTAAACTTAATTCAGTACGCTATGCCAAAATTCGTGCAAATCAAAAGATTTCCAGGGACTTTAGTGGAATATTTACCTAAAATCGGACGTAACTATATATGGGAGCTATATCTAAATCCTAACCGATTTTCACGAAACTTTGCACACATCATTCTAGACTTAATACAGTACGCTATGCCAAATTTCGTGCAAATCGAAATATATATAGGTTCTTTGGTACACCATTTACCTTAAATCGGACGAAGATATATATGGGAGCTATATCTAAATCTAAACCGATTTTCAGGAAACTTTGCACACATCATTCTAGACTTAGTTCAGTACGCTATGCCAAATTTCGTCCAAATCGAAATATATATAGGGACTTTGGTACACCATTTACATTAAATCGAACGAAAATATATATGGGAGCTATATCTATATCTGAACCGATTTTTCCCAATTTCAATAGGGTTCGTCCTTGGGCCAATTAAGTGACCTGTGCCCAATTTCATCCAAATCGGATCATAAATGCGACCTGTACTTTGTTAACAAAAATACAAGGACGGAGGGACTGACGGACATGCATAAATCGACTCAGAAAGTGATTCTATGCATATTCTCAAAAGCAACCATGGGTCTATCTCGATTATTTTTGCCTGTTACAAACATATACACAAAGACATAATACCCTGTACCACAGTGTGGTGAAGGGTATAATCAGTGAGCGGAGCAGTATAGTCGGAAGGGGCCGACCATACGACCTACACAACTACCACGGAACTCTAACTTTCTGCGGATTTTTATTTCGAGCCTGGGCAATTTTTCGTGATATTTGCATCCTCTTGCACGATCGCGCTCTATTGTGGTAATGGATTACTAAATAATATAAGAACACGTAAGCACCTGTAAATATTTACATGTAACTCCCACATCCGAGTACATACGACAATATAATTGGTGTCAATTTAAGACCAACCACTCCTCTTGGATATCAACTTCTCGGGTCTATGTCCTTCAGGATTAAATATATACGTCATAGAATACAATTTTTTTCATTTTTCACACAAAAGTCAGGGTCCATTTGACCCGCCAAATATCGACCGATCTTTTTCAAAAATGCATGATTATTCTTTGACCCGACCCCCTTCTCCATGTACAAATTTGCGATATTTGGGCCATAATTGCGACCTGTGGAGCGACCAGAAAAACCAACAAAAATTAAGTATTTGGTCCATTTCATCCCCTAAATATTAACCGATCTTTACCAAAAACATAGGGGTCTTCATTGTCCCAAAGCCATCCTACATGCAAAATTTCGTGAAGATTGGTATATAACTGTGGTCTGTATCGTGTTTACAAATTATAATGGACAGACCGACGGACGGACACACATGTCTAGATCGACTCAGCTAGTCGAGATATGACGATCGATATACTTAAAGGTGGGTCTAGGACCAATATTTCGCGGCGTTACAAACTTTTGGGGCTGCACAAAGCTATAATACCCTGACAACATAAAAACAAATCTTCAATTTTTAAAAAATCCTGCAATTTTTTAATTAAAAAAAAAAATACTTTATTCGTACGTCAAAATAAAATTACTCTTAAAAATCAAAAAAAAATAAATCAGAAATTACCCAATTTTAAAAATATTAAAAATAAGAAAAACTGAGTAAAAAATGTTTCTTTAAATTTACTCACATTTCTGAAAATTATTCTTAAGAAATATACTTTTCAAAAATAGAAAATTCAACCTTTAAAACAATCTTCTTAAAAATACTCAAACTTCCCAAATTTGTTTAATATTCAGGCATAATCCCAGTTTGCTGTTTTATAAAACATTGCCTAAAAGAATTAAAATAGTCTAAAAAATCCTCTCACAAAAAAATTACAAACAAAAAATCTTGAAAAAATATTTTAGAACAAAAAATTCTCATTGACAACAAGAAGAAGACAAAGATACACATGTTAAAATGTTCAATTGTAAAATAGTTAAAAAAAAAACACAACTTACCTTTAATTTGCCACAAGTTAATTTAGGTATTTTTTTAGTAGAGTTTTAAGTTTCGTAGTAATGTTTTCCTATGCTGTAATATTGTATTTATTTAGTAGAAGTTTTTATTTTAGATATTATTTAACATTTTTTTAACTTGTTTAGAAATGGAAATTTGCATTATTCACCACTGAAGAAATTCGAACATAGTGAAACATGTTGCGTTTGAAGGCATTTCATATTTGTTTTCATACAGAAAAAAAAATAAATGTTTTGAGGTTGTGATGAGGAAAATTTTGAAAAGGTAATGGGTCGATTAATAATTTTTGTACTCAAAATTACACTGAGAATATATATTAAGAACCACTTTCGTAGGAATTTCTCTGGAAAAAATATTAAAAGAAAGTGTTTCTGTTTAAAACAATTTTTTAAATAACCCTCGCAATGGTTGGAACCTTTTTTGATTGCCTGCCTTTAGGTTTTCCTTAAAAAACTAGTCCTAGGAAAAATGTTTAAAAAATCCAAACCTCTATCGGTCCTGAATATATTTTTTAATCTATGGTCTATGAGTACAGGATCCCTAATTTTATTTTATTTTCTTTGAAATGAACATATATTTTATTTAAAATTAAAACCAGTAAGGAAAGCAGTAAAGTCGGACTGGGCCGACTACAGGGTTGCCTATATTCGACGGACCCATGTTTTTTTTAAATCAAAGAAAAAAATAAAAATTTGGCGGTTGGCAATGTTAAGCATTTAATTTATTCCAAGTAGATTTGTTTACATCAATTTTTGAATATATCTCTAAAATGGCCGCCTCTGGCGTTGATGCCGCATTGTGCCCTTTTTGCTCCATTTTCCATCGTTTTTGCCAATATTTCGGCCGGAATAGCGGCTATTTCTTTACGAATGTTGTCCTTGAGCTCTTCTGCGGTCCTTGGCTTGTTAACGTAAACCTTTGACTTCAAATATCCCCACAAGAAGAAGTCAGGCGGCGTCAAATCGGGCGAACGCGGTGGCCAGTCCAAATCACCACTTTTCGACATCAAACGACCCGGAAACAAATTCTTCAGAAAAACGATTGTTATGCGACTTGTGTGCGGTGGAGCGTCGTCTTGCTGAAACCAGAACTGCCTCAAATTTTGTGATGCCAATTATTTGACAAATAATTGGCATCGTAAAATTGGTCATCATGTCGCGATAACGCTCCTGATTGATGGTAACTGCATGACCATTTTCATTTTAGAAGAAAAACGGCCCAATAACCGTTTTCGCACTAACGCCGCACCAAACTGTGACTTTTTCATCATGAAGAGGCACTTCTTGAATCTCCTGAGGATTTTCAGTGGTGTAAAAACGGCAATTTTGATTATTGACGGTCCCATTCAATGTGAAATGGGCTTCATCGGACATGATAATTTTGTTCCAAAATTGCTCGTCATCTTCGGCCATTTCGATGACTCTTTGGGCCCATTCCAAGCGATGCGGCTTGTCCGCAGACAACATTCTTTGCGTCAATTGAATTTTGTACGGGAACAAATGTAAATCAATGCAAATAATCCGTTGTAAAGTGGACCGAGCCATGCCCAACTGCTGAGAACGGCGGTTTTGGGATGTTCTTGGGGACCTCTCAACACTGGCTCGTACGGCAGCGATATTCTCGGTGCCCCTTTCACCTTAAATTAGACGAAACTATATATGGGAGCTATATCTAAATCTGAACCGATTTTTATGGAACTTGGCACACATCATTCTGGACCTAATTCAGTACCGTATGCCAAATTTCGTGCAAATCGAAAGATATATAGGGACTTTGGTGCCCTTTTTTACCTTAAATCGGACGAAACTATATACGGGAGCTATATCTAAAACTGACCCGATTTTCTCAAAACTATCATTCTAGACTCAATTCAGTGCACTATGCAAAATTTCATGTAAATCGAAAGATATAAAGGGTCTTTGGTGCCCCTTTTACCTGAAATTGGACGAAACTATGTATATACGGGAGCTATATCTAAAGTTGAACCGATTTTCATGAAACTTGGCACACATCATTCTGGACCTAGTTCAGTACTCTATGCCTTTGGTGGCCTTTTTTACCTTAAATCGGACGAAACTATATATGGGAGCTATACCTAAATCTGAACCGATTTTCATGAAACTTAATACACGTCAATCTGGACCTAATTCAGTACTTTATGACAAATTTCGTGCAAATCGAAAGATATATAGGGGCTTTGGTGCCCTTTTTTATCTTAAATCGGACGAAAATATATATGGGAAGTATATACAAATATGACCCGATTTTTTCGTAACTTGGCACACGTCATTCTGGACCTAATTCAGTAGCCTGTGCCAAATTTCATGTAAATCGAAAGATATATAGGGGAATTGGTTACCCTTTTTACCTTAAATCGGACGAAACTATATACGGGAGCTATATCTAAATTTGAAAAGATTTGCTTTAATTTCAATAGGGTTCGTCCTTGGGCCAAATAAGTGACTTGTGCCAAATTTCATCCAAATCGGATTATAAATGCCACATGTACTTTGTTTACAAGTTAACATCTACAGACGGACGGACATTCATAAATCGACTCAGAACGTGATTCTATGTATATTCTCAAAAGAAACCTTGTGTATATCTCATTTCCTTTTGCCTGTTACAAACATATGCACAAAGACATAATACACAGTGGGGTGAAAAGTATACAAATTTAAGAAAACTGATTTTCCTCAAAAAAAGATGGTTCTTTAAAACTTTTGCGTTACTGATGGTCCATGGTCCTTGAATATTTTTGAAGAAAATTAATAGTTTTCAAAAATATATATAAAAAATTGGGCAACTGATCGACCTTGAAATTTTTTTTTTATTTTAAATCCATGGTCCTGAAAAAATACTTTTTAAAAGTCAGTATCTTTTTTTATAATTTTTTTAATTTTTTTTATAAAAATCCATGGCAAGTGAAAAAAAAAATCATTGGTCTTGAAATATATATTTTTTAATATGTTTATATGGTTCATTAAATTCTTCATGCTCCTTAACAAATTTCCGCAATTTATGGTCCTTGAAAAAATATTTTTTTTTTATTAAATCCATGATCCTTACAATAATATTATTTATTTTAATTTCCATGGTCCTTATCAAATCTACACATTCAAAAAATATATTTTCGTTAAAAAAAAAAATATCTCTGTTAGTCTTTAAAAATATTTACTTTTTAATAGATCTACTTTTTCCAAAAAAAAATAATAAAAATAAAAATATTTTTAAAGAGACAAATTCCTCCGTTGGTCCTTAAAGACAATATCTTCACTCAAAATTTTGTAAACTTCATCACAAACCTCTCAAAACATTTTCTTTTTATTTTTAAATCCAAAAATTTACACTGCATTGCTTTTGTACATGAAATCCCAAAAATTACTATTTAGGACATTTTTTGAAATTAAATAAAATTATTATTTTTTAATAATTATTACTTATAATCATATGTTAATTATTTAATAAAATTAGAACATAGTAAACCTATTGTAATAAAAAAACAACAACATTTTGCCAATCAAAAAATAATGAAAGAAGCCCAAAAATACTATATATAAAAAACTGTATACGATATTTTTTTCGAAAAAGTTTTGATGCAAAATTTTCTCAAACCCAAAAAGCAAATACTATATAAATATTAATCAAAAATAGTTATAAGAAAAATATAAATAAAAAATTACAATAAATATGCATTGTATGACATATACATTTAAATGAAAAGTATACTATTATTTAAAAAAAAAATCTTCTAAGTTGTATTATTTATTTTTTATTATTATTACTTAAAAAAACATAATAAAAAAGAAACAATAATAAAAATAAAATTGTATAAATTATAGCGCTAAAAATACAAAATGCCAAGTTTTTTTGCATGACACACAACAGACACAAAAATACCCAAAAAATAAATAAAAATAATACAAAAAATTGTATTAAGAAAAAAATTTAAAACTAGTGCGTTTTTATTTCGTTTAAGACGTGCCTTTCATGGGCTACACCACACCCCCCCCCCCCCCCCCCCCGTTAAATGTTTTATAACTTATTGCAATGATATTGGGATATTGGTCATACATCCATATATGTTTAACCAGTCCACCTCTTGTTCAGAGTAATGTTGTAGGAGTTGTAAGAGTAGTTTATTACCGTTGTTATATGTCCCATGTCTTGTCTTTGTCTTCGTCGTCACACACAACTCAAACACGTCTGGCATTCGAAATCAATCCGACGGTTTACCCTTTGCTAAAGTGCCATCTCCATTTGCTGGGACACTTAACAATAGCCATAAACTATCGTTAAATGCTTCGGAATAGTGTACATATAATGAAACTTAATTATTTATTTTTTTATTTAAAGTTAACATTAAATATGCCCGCAATATCATGGGGGCCGGCAATTTATGAAATGGGAATAACAATTCGTCATGTTGTCAACAAATGACAATGGAACAAAAAAACAACAAAAAAAAAGTGGAGCATTGAATGATAATTGTTTCTTTGTTTAAAATAAATTGTTGTTAAAATGGAAAAAATATTCTTTAAAACATGAAAAAATATTCTTTAAAAAATCCACGCCTTATAGTGTCGCTTTCAAAAATATTCTTTAAAAACTCCACGCCTTATAGTGTCGCTTTCAAAAATATTCTTTAAGAAATCCACGCCTTATTTATAGTGGCCCTCTGAAAAAATATTCTTTAAAAAATCCACGCCTTATTTATAGTGGCCCTCTGAAAAAATATTCTTTAAAAAATCCACGCCTTATTTATAGTGGCCCTCTGAAAAAATATTCTTTAAAAAATCCACGCCTTATTTATAGTGGCCCTCTGAAAAAATATTCTTTAAAAAATCCACGCCTTAGGTGGCTGGCCCTCTGAAAAAATATTATTTAAAAAATCCACGCGTTAGGTGGCCCTCTGAAAAAATATTTTTTAAAAATTCCATGCCTTATTTATAGTGGCCCTCTGAAAAAATATTCTTTAAAAAATCCACGCCTTATTTATAGTGGCCCTCTGAAAAAATATTCTTTAAAAAATCCACGCCTTATTTATAGTGGCCCTCTGAAAAAATATTCTTTAAAAAATCCACGCCTTATTTATAGTGGCCCTCTGAAAAAATATTCTTTAAAAAATCCACGCCTTATAATAAAAAATCCACGCCTTTTGGTAATCCTTGAAAAAATCCACGCCTTTTGGTAATCCTTGAAAAAATATTCTTTAAAAAATCCACGCCTTTTGGTAATCCTTGAAAAAATATTCTTTAAAAAATCCACGCCTTTTGGTAATCCTTGAAAAAATATTCTTTAAAAAATCCACGCCTTTTGGTAATCCTTGAAAAAATATTCTTTAAAAAATCCACGCCTTTTGGTAATCCTTGAAAAAATATTCTTTAAAAAATCCACGCCTTTTGGTAATCCTTGAAAAAATATTCTTTAAAAAATCCACGCCTTTTGGTAATCCTTGAAAAAATATTCTTTAAAAAATCCACGCCTTTTGGTAATCCTTGAAAAAATATTCTTTAAAAAATCCACGCCTTTTGGTAATCCTTGAAAAAATATTCTTTAAAAAATCCACGCCTTTTGGTAATCCTTGAAAAAATATTCTTTAAAAAATCCACGCCTTTTGGTAATCCTTGAAAAAATATTCTTTAAAAAATCCACGCCTTTTGGTAATCCTTGAAAAAATATTCTTTAAAAAATCCACGCCTTTTGGTAATCCTTGAAAAAATATTCTTTAAAAAATCCACGCCTTTTGGTAATCCTTGAAAAAATATTCTTTAAAAAATCCACGCCTTTTGGTAATCCTTGAAAAAATATTCTTTAAAAAATCCACGCCTTTTGGTAATCCTTGAAAAAATATTCTTTAAAAAATCCACGCCTTTTGGTAATCCTTGAAAAAATATTCTTTAAAAAATCCACGCCTTTTGGTAATCCTTGAAAAAATATTCTTTAAAAAATCCACGCCTTTTGGTAATCCTTGAAAAAATATTCTTTAAAAAATCCACGCCTTTTGGTAATCCTTGAAAAAATATTCTTTAAAAAATCCACGCCTTTTGGTAATCCTTGAAAAAATATTCTTTAAAAAATCCACGCCTTTTGGTAATCCTTGAAAAAATATTCTTTAAAAAATCCACGCCTTTTGGTAATCCTTGAAAAAATATTCTTTAAAAAATCCACGCCTTTTTGTAATCCTTGAAAAAATATTCTTTAAAAAATCCACGCCTTTTTGTAATCCTTGAAAAAATATTCTTTAAAAAATCCACGCCTTTTTGTAATCCTTGAAAAAATATTCTTTAAAAAATCCACGCCTTTTGGTAATCCTTGAAAAAATATTCTTTAAAAAATCCACGCCTTTTGGTAATCCTTGAAAAAATATTCTTTAAAAAATCCACGCCTTTTGGTAATCCTTGAAAAAATATTCTTTAAAAAATCCACGCCTTTTGGTAATCCTTGAAAAAATATTCTTTAAAAAATCCACGCCTTTTGGTAATCCTTGAAAAAATATTCTTTAAAAAATCCACGCCTTTTGGTAATCCTTGAAAAAATATTCTTTAAAAAATCCACGCCTTTTGGTAATCCTTGAAAAAATATTCTTTAAAAAATCCACGCCTTTTGGTAATCCTTGAAAAAATATTCTTTAAAAAATCCACGCCTTTTAATAATCCTTGAAAAAATATTCTTTAAAAAATCCACGCCTTTTGGTAATCCTTGAAAAAATATTCTTTAAAAAATCCACGCCTTATAGTGGCGTTGAAAACATGTTTGTTTACATAATCTACACCTTGTGAGAACCTTGAAGAAATATTTTCTAAAAAAAATTGAACCATGTTGAACAGCTTTTTTCAATCCACTACAAGTCTTTTTTGACACAAGGAAATATAAATAACTATTTTGAGGCATTGAAAACGGAAAGAAAAAATTAATCTACAAATCCTTTTGTGTCACTTTACTCTATTGATTTACAAAATCAAATTTCCCATCCCTGCCAACCATACAAGTGAGTGATATTAGAAAATAAGCCTTACAGCCTGTTTTTGTAAAATTCAAAACGAAACAATTCGAACGAATTACTACCAAACCTTTATTTATGTAAAAAAATGTTTCTTGATTCAAAACAAAAATAAATGAGATATTTTTCAAAACCAAGGAGTTTGGTCGTAAGTCACTCGAATTCGTTCGTTTAGAATTTTACAAAAACAGGCTGTTAACATAAAATTCTTACCTTGAAGGACAGCCCATGTCCAATTTCATTACTCTCCTAAGCCAGGCATGCTTACCCATATACGCTACCGTAACTGAGGGTCGATTGGTAAACACATTTTCTCTTTCTTTCTCTTTGAGTCAGTCGTTTTTAATGGTGAATTCTCAGTTACGCTCGCACACACTTGCTCTCAATTTAATTTTGCCCAACACTGTCCTAAGCTCACAAGAGTAATACTGATCAAACGGCGGCAGCGACTGCGACGACAACGAATGTTCAGACGATCGAGGATGACACGAAAAACGTAAACAAACCACGAAATGACCACCAACATAAACAAAAAACATATGATAGAAAAAGAGACACATAGCCCAATTCTATTTAACACAACATTTTATTTGGGAAAAATAATTATATTTTCAATTATTTAACAACAAATTCAATTGAAACACTTAAATCAAAGACTTTTCACTTCACATTGCCAATAAATTCGATTTACAAGGAAGAACAATGAAGATATAAGGGCCAAAGAAAACAAGGAAAAACTAAAACAGAACATGGATGGACGGACAAATTGCAAATAAAAAAGACTACGCACAAAACTAACGCGACAAAATTAACAGTTTTATTAACACAATTTGATTCACAGAATAAAAATTTACAAATGTTGAGTTATTAAATTATTATCGAAATGAAAGAAAACACGACTCGCGAAATTCCCGACGAACAACACGCGCCCGGTTTCATTGAAAACACAAAACAACTGAAGTATTGAAGAGAAAATAATTGTAGAGTTGCCCTCATCAATGTAATTAGATCAAAAATGTGATTCGGCCATTTAGTTTTGGGGATTAAATGAGTAAATCAATACAGACTGATACGAGTATGAATACGTAGTGTAAGATATATTTTATTGTAACATCCAATAAATATTTAATTAGTATTACAATGTATGAATTAAGGAAACATTTATTGTCAACGTTAAACAATTTAAGTTAGCATAATTATTAACAATTTCAAATGTAGAAGCTCGAAGCAACACTAATTATATTATTATTGTTTTTAGTCCCCATGCTTCTTTGCACCAAAATCGATTATCCGTCTGCCTGATGCGCACGATAACTCTCAAAGGGAGTATTCTACGCCTTGTGTGACCCTTGAAAAAAACTTTTAAATAATCTACGCCTTGTGTGAACCTTGAAAAAATTTTTTTTAAATAATCTACGCCTTGTGTGAACCTTGAATTTTTTTAATAATCTACGCCTTGTGTGAACCTTAATTTTTTAATAATCTACGCCTTGTGTGACCCTTGAAAAATCTACGCCTTGTGAGAACCTTGACATATATTTTTCAAAAAAATCTACGCATTGTGTGAACCTTGAGAAATATTTTTTAAAAAATAATTTTTTTTTAACATAAACCCGGAAAAAACATATTTTTTGAATCCACTCCAAAGAATAGTCCAGATTTTTGTATACAGGCGGAGGTATTTTATTTTCAGAAAACAGTAGTGTTGGCGGGTTATTTTGGGATACCATTTGTATTAATCCACTTAAGACAAAGATGAGGTTCGAAAACAGTCACCACCTCGGATAGGATAGAACTAAATGTTGATTGTGCCATACCAACATCAGAATCCTTCCCAACGCCACACAGTGGGCGAAAAGGCTCATCTAGCGGCGTTTAATTAATAGCGCTTAGGGATTTTGTTTTTTATTTTTTGTAATATTTTTTTAGTTGAAAATAGATTAAGCTACACAGTTAAACAAAAAAAATTATGTATATACATTTTTTTTTGAAAGTTGCAATTTTTTAAACATTGTTTATTTCATTCAGGAAAACATGATTTAATGTTTCTCATTATTTGGGGCTAATTTTTTAAATAATTTTTTTGGCCTTATTCGGACTTCATACATGTCAGTTGTTTTCATAACAAAAATTTAATTATAAATAAAAAAAGGAAAAAAAAAATACAAATGGTGCTCACGGAAATTGCGGTAATCTTCGCCGGGCTTCTAACGCTTCTTCCGAAATGTTTCCTAATGTATGGAACACGGCATATAAAACCAAGGATACAGTATGATAAAAAGTTCTGCGGTCTGTAAAGCATATTGCCTACAAGATTCAATATCGATTTTGAGCCCGCGAGAAATGAGATTCTGCTCACTCCGTTCAGCAACATTAAATTCTGATAGAAGCATGAGCTTCTTCGAGGCGCGTAACAATATGATCTACCATATCTTGTGAAGGCACTTGAGCTGTATAGTTCGTAAATTGGAGAAAAATTTGTAGTAGGCACAGGATCGTTGCGCCATAATAAATAAACTTCTCATCTGATCATCGACATTTTTCCCAAAAAATGCAATATCATGTAAAGTTGCAGGTGGCTGCAGATCATTTGGACATTTTAAAATCACAAGATGACATAGTAATTTAAAAAAACATATTCTAGCGCGAATACACACGAATATCAGAAGTTCTGGTCTACGGAAGTCTTACTTTGGATTTTTTCAAGCAGATGAGTGGTATAGTACACTTAAATTATATTTTTTCTACAACACTTAAGCACAGGTCACAAACAATTTTTTTAGTTAATACATTCCTCTAACAATAAATAAATCGACTTTTCATTGACTTAATTGAGACAAATGTAACTTTAGAGAAAATTTGGCAATGCAAAGAAAACACGTGTTGAAGCTTAGTTATGCATTGGCTGAAACATATGTTGTGTTTGACAGCTCACAGCTGTTCAACTAGATAATATCAATCAGAATAGAATCGATATATTAGATCAGTGGGATAGTAGTAATCGATAGAAACACAATTTTGGCCCAATTAAACACTTTGAAAATTGAATTAAACGACGCTAGATCGTCCATTTCGACCACAGTGCGCCAGTTTGATATCCACCTTCAGCAAAAAACGTAACTTTTATGCACTTACAATGATTATGGCAATTCAAGAGGATTGGAACTATCTCGCAATTGTCTTCTTGACAATCTTATAGAAGTTCTTTGTTGTTTTTTGGGTTCAATTCTTTATTACTTTTTAACTTACTTTTTAACACAAACACTTTAAATTTGCGCAAACAAATAAGGGTACACAAAGTATGAAAAAGATCCGCAGTTGATTAAAAAGAAATGCCATATTCAAAAATTTTACTCCTATATTTCCACGATTGGATGATTTTTCTCTCGAGAGAAATGCTTTCCGTAGGAATAGAATTTCTCCCACATTTTGACGATTGGGCTGTTTATTTACTGCTTGGAAAGTGAAGCAGATCTCCAAGGAATATTTCGAAGTGTTACAATCGTAATGTTGAATTTAATATAACTATTAAGAATAACCCTAATGGCAAGGAATTTAAATATAACTTAATACCTATTTCTACATTCCAAATAATAATTTCTTAACGACTTTAAATAAATTCTACACCTTTGGTTTAATTTAACACTTCATATCATATCTTTTTTCTCACAAAGCGGAAGGCATCCAATCTATGAATTTCAATTTTCATAATTCTTGTTTTGGGTTTTTGCTATTTTTTTATTAATATTTATATGTTAGTTAATTAGGTTATTTTTATTTTGCGAATAATTGATTAACAAATCAAAATAAATTATCATAAACTTCATGTTTACCGAGCCCGTCCAGTCAGGTTGATAGTGGTGACAATAAGTATTTGTTTGGCTTTTTGGTGCAGTGTTGCCAATCGCATTGAATGATATTTTATTACAGTTTTATGTTAATCGCCCACTCAGCAGGAGATCTAACATCTATGGAAGTAGAAATATATTTTGCATATTGTATTGATCGATAGACAATCCGACTCCATTATTTAATTAGGCGAAACATTTTTTGGTTTTAATCAGACAATGACAACACACCACACATGCTCGAATATCAAATAATTCGGTTTCGTCTTATCTTATCTTTAAATCTATATATTTTAAATAAATTAAAGTTTTGATTTTGTTGTATGTTCAATGATTGGTATGTTATGTTGGTCATAAATTAGAAACTTAGTTAAAATAAAAACAAAATCAGTGGGAAATTTGTTCTCCCCTGGAAGAAATATGATGACGAAATAGAAAAAAACTAATGTAACGTTTTAATAAACTAAAACTAATATATGTATCTGTTGACAACACCAGCTGATACTTTTTTGTTAATTAATTTTCAAAAAATAATTCCTTTAAAATAATTATGCTAGCTTAAATTGCTTTTCAATAAATGTTTCCTTATACCATAGACAGACGACAGCCTTAATTTGCATTAAAAAGTTCTTAATTTGAATTAAAATTTACCCTGACAGACGAGAGTTTCTGCATTTATGAACCAGTTTTTTGTTTCAAAACTATTGTTTGTCTGTGTATAGGAAGAAAATATTGACATTTCTTTACAATATTTTTTAGGATTACATCTTTTTGAAATTGATACATGGCAGGAAGGAAAACTAACAGCTATAATGAAGATAAAACAGCTCCAAATTTGAAGAAATGTTGAATTTTGCCTTTATTTTTAGTTTTTATTTTCGTAAACGTAAACAAATTTGACAACAATCAATTTATTTTCTACAGCATTGCCATATTGAAATTGCTTAATTCAGTATAAATTCAGTTTGATTTTGTGCATTAACAACACATAAAAATGAGGATAATGTACAAGTTAATTTGAATTAAGGGAACCCCCCCATTCTCGATTTTTTATTTTTAAGATTTTAAATGGGCTGGTAAATGAATACCAATGCTTGTTAAGGTTTGTAACTTGGCACATATGTATTTGAAGATTTAAAAAGGAAGAAAAATAATTTACCAAAATTTGTTGTTGTTTTGTTGTTGTTTTTTTGGGTTCAAAGAAAAGTCCATATTTTCGATGGCGGGCATGATAACTCCTCACTGGAACATCGGAATCCGAAAATTCCAACTGTTTTAGAAAGAGGACATGTCTGGCTCTCGTATGAACTAGGATTATTGACTTCGCACAACAATTAACAAAATGGCGGAACTTTGAAAAAATTTTTATGGAAAATCGCCTATTTTTTACCACAAACTAAGTTAAAAAATAAGGAAGATCTTCGCCGATTAGCTTTATCCTAGTTCATACGAGAGCTACACACTCCCAGAGAAACGTGTCAAAATTTGAAACTGATTGGATTATTAGTTTTTGGGTTATCGTGCCCGCCATTCGTTTTGAGAAAAACGCGTTTAAAGTTTGAGAAGCCCTTTAGCCGTCACTTGATGCTAACACAATAAATCGGCTATATCTTTAAGAGTTCTTGAGATTTTCACTTGAAATTTTGTAGAGACATTCTAGAATTAGAGTAGATTCGAATTAAATCAAAAAAAATTTTGACACCGAGAATGGGGGGGTCCCCTTAAGGCTGTTAATGCAAATTAAGGCTGTCGTCTGTCTAGGCTATTAACCCTTCATGGTTTAGGATACCTACATGCTTATGAAACTTGTTCATATCCAGGTCTTAGTCTGTTAGTCCAGTCAGGGTCTTATGAAGGAATTGAAGTTAAAACATTTTATAAGAAAAGTATATTTTTTATTAAATTTTAATATTTATATTACGCTTATAAAATTGACCACCAAGATAATATATGCATAAATAACAAAAACCTGGTAACTCTTCTCGAAGTTAGAGATGATAGGACAAATAAACCCGAAATTATTCATCATTATAATGCTACTAATGCTGGTGTTAATGCGCTGGACCAGTTGGTTGCAACTTACACATGTAAACGTCAAACGGTGGCTGGTGGCACTGTGCTCGAATATAATCGATGTTTCTGTATATAACGCATATGTTATATGGACCGAACTTATTCCCGAATGGAACAGTAATAAAAAATTGTTTTTTTTAGACTTGGCCACATCCTTGATAACCCCGCACATTGCACGTCACAAGAGAATGCCGTATGGTCCTTCTGCGAAAAGAGTCGTGGATAAAATACAGGAAGCAGTATTGCTGCTGCAAATTTTAAAAAAAAAATCGAGGATCGCAAAATGTGTAGATTCATAAAAAAAGTATTTTTTTAAGGTTCACACTAGAGTTGGGCAATCTAGTTTACTTAGCGGATCGATCTTTCTCGTTCCTTTATTAAAAAGGAACTAGTTCCTTATTGAGTTCCTTTGCTCCATATAGTCCCTTTACTCCATACGGTTCATTTGCTCCATATAGTTCCGACTCGTTATTTTTGTTTTTTCCATATAGTTCCTTTGATTCATGTAGTTCTTTTACTCCATACAGTTCCTTTGCTCTTTATAGTTCCTTTGCTCCAAATAGTTCCTTTGCTCCATATAGTTCCTTTGCTCAATATAGTTCCGACTCTTACATGGTTCCTTTAAATCTCTCTCTCTTTCATCATTCTTTTTGTTTTTTTTTTCGCTCACGTAGTTACGTGTTGATTTGTTAATAAATGCAAAAATTTAAAAGGATAAGAAAAAAGAACGAGATCAAAAAGGAAGGAGATAAGAAAAAGGAACTATATTAATTAAAGAGCTGGAACTAGTTCCGATCGTTCCTTTCTCGGGATAGTTCCAATGAACTAGTTCGTTCCGGAACTACCCAACTCTAGTACACACTAGTCATCGGTTTTGTAAAAAAATTTGTTCAAGGGTCACGAAGCGTAGATTTTTTAAAAATTATTTTTTAAGGGTCACATAAGGAATATATTAGATTCGGTTACTCCATTTGAGAGTTATCGAGTGCATCAGGCAGACGGATAATCGGGTTTGGTGCAAAGAAACATAGGGGCTAAAACCAATATTTCGATTAGGCCCATTTTTACCGAGAGAGTATAATAATATAATTAGTGTTACTTCGAGCTTCTTCATTTGAAATTTTTAATAATTATGCCAACTTAAATTGCTTGTTGTTGTTTTGTTGTTGGTAAAAAATGTTTCCTTAATACATAGGAAATTACAATTAAATATTTATAAGAAGTTACAATAAAATAACTCATTCATTATGTATTTATAATCGTATCAGTCTGTATTTATTTACTCCTTTAATCCCCAAAAGTAAATGGCCGAATGATGGCCACCATCAATCACATTTTGATCTAATTATATTGATGAGGGCAACTCTATAATTATTTTCTCTTCATGTCTTCAGTTCTTGTATGTTTTCATTGAAGCCGGGCGCGAGTTGTTCGTATAATAATAATGTAATGATTCAACATTTGTAAATTTTTGTTCGGTGAATACATTTGTGTTAATAAAACTGTTAATTCTATGGCGTAAATTTTGTGCGTAGTTTTTTATTTGCAATTTGTCCGTCCATCTATGTTCTGCTTTCGTTTTTCAATGTTTTCTTTGGCCCTTATATCTTCATTGTTCCTCCTTGTAAATCAAAGTTATTGGCAATGTGAAGTGAAAAGTGTTTGATTCAAGTGTTTCAATTGAATTTGTTGTCAAATAATTGAAAATATAATTATTTTTCCAAAATAAATTGTTGTGTTAAATAGAATTGGGCTATGTGTATATTTTTCTACCATATGTTTTTTATTTATGTTGGTGGTCATTTGTGGGTTGTTTACGTTTTTCGTGTCATCCTCGGTCGTCTGAACAATCGTTGTCGTCGCAGTCGCTGCCGCCGTCGTCGTTTGATCAGTATTGCTCTTATGAGCTTAGGAGGGTAATGAAACAGGACATGGGCTGTTCTTCAAGGTAAGAATTTTATGTTAAGGCTTATTTTCTAATATTACTCACTTGTATGGTTTGCAGGGATGGGACATGTGAGTTTGTGAATCAATAGAGTAAAGCGACATAAAAGAATTTGTATATTAATTTATTCTTTCCGTTTTCAATGCCTCAAAATAGTTGTTTATATTGCCTAATGCCAAAAAAGGCTTGGAGTGGATTGAAAAAAGCAGTACAATATGGCGTAGATTTTTATACCCTTCACCACACTGTGGTACAGGGTATTATGTCTTTGTGCATATGTTTGTAACAGGCAAAAATAATCGAGATAGACCCATGGTTCCTTTTGAGAATATGCATAGAATCACTTTCTGAGTCGATTTACGCATGTCCGTCTGTCCGTCCGTCCGTCTGTCCATGTTAAATTGTAAACAAAGTACAGGTCGCATTTATGATCCGAATTGGATGAAATTTGGCATAGGTCACTTATTTGGCCCAAGGACGAACCCTATTGAAATTGGGAAAAATCGGTTCAGATTTAGATATAGCTCCCATATATATATTTAACCGATTTAATGTAAACAGTCCCTATATAACTTTCGATTTGCACGAAATTTAGTACAGCCTAATCATTTAGGTCTAGAATGATGTCTGCCAAGTTTCGTGAAAATCGGTCCAGATTTAGATATAGCTCCCATATATAGTTTCGTCCGATTTCATGTAAATGGTGCCCCAAAGTCCCTATATATCTTTTGATTTGCACGAAATTTGGCATAACGTACTGAATTAAGCCTAGAGTGATGTCTGCCAAGTTTCGTGAAAATCGGTCCAGATTTAGATATAGCTCCCATATATAGTTTCGTCCGATTTCATGTAAATGGTGCCCCAAAGTCTCTATATATCTTTCGATTTGCACGAAATTTGGCATAACGTACTGAATTGAATCTAGAATGGTGTCTGCCCAGTTTCAAGAAAATCGGTCCAGATTTAGATATAGCTCCCATATATAGTTTCGTCCGATTTCATGTAAATGGTGCCCCAAAGTCCCTATATATCCTTCGATTTGCACGAAATTTGGCATAACGTACTTAATTGGGCCTAGAATGATGTCTGCCAAGTTTCATGAAAATCG
Source organism: Musca vetustissima (assembly GCF_032173495.1). Lineage (NCBI taxonomy): Eukaryota > Metazoa > Arthropoda > Insecta > Diptera > Muscidae > Musca > Musca vetustissima. The sequence goes on from NW_026872688.1 coordinate 23,119, forward strand.
GTCCCGATTTAGATATAGCTCACATATATAGTTTCGTCCGATTTAATGTAAATGGGGCCCCAAAGTCCCTATATATCTTTCGATTAGCACGAAATTTGGTACAGCCTAATCATTTAGGTCTAGAATGATGTCTGCCAAGCTCCGTGAAAATCGGTCAAGATTTAGATATAGCTACCATATATAGTTTCGTCCGATTTCATGTAAATTGTGACCAAAATCCATATATATCTTTCGATTTGCACGAAATTTGGCATAACGTACTGAATTGAGCCTAGAGTTATGTCTGCCAAGTTTCGTGAAAATCAGTCCAGATTTAGATATAGCTCCCATATATAGTTTCCTCCGATTTCATGTAAATTGTGCACCAACATCCATATATATCTTTCGATTTGCCCGAAATTTTGCACAACGTACTGAATTGAGCCTAGAGTGATGTCTGCCAAGTTTCGATAAAATCGGTCCATATTTCTATATAGCTCCCACATATAGTTTCGTCCGATTTCATGTAAATGGTTCACCAAAGTCGCTATATATCTTTCGATTTGCACGAAATTTGGCATAACGTACTGAATTGAGCCTAGAGTGATGTCTGCCTTGTTTCGTGAAAATCGGTCCAGATTTAGATATAGCTCCATTTTATTATAGATTGATTTTATGTAATTGACGCACAAAGGAACCAATAGGAACAAAACGTTCTAAAGTTAGTATAACCTAACCTGTGACAAGTTTGTTTGAAATCGCTTAATATGTGGATATAGCTTACATATATTTTTTCGCCCGATATCAAGCAAATTGGGCATCATACTCCTCATGTTAGTCAGATTGACATCAAATTTTGCACAACGTACAAAATTGAGCATAGAATTACGTAGTTGCGTTTTCTAGAAGTACAGACATAGTCAAGCGGATGACCTATTTATATTTGTTTGAGTCGATTTACACACTTTATGGACAAATCTAGGTAGATTCACATTTAGATAAATATCACATATTTTATTTCATCCAATTTCATGTTAATAGTCCTGTTTAATGTACCCATAGTGGTGAAGGGTATCCTAGAGTCGGCCCCGTCCGACTTTACTACTTTCCTTACTGGTTTAAAGAATATTTTTTGAAGGGCCACAATATAAGGCGTGGATTTTTTAAAGAATATTTTTTCAAGGGCCACAATATAGAGTGTGGATTTTTTAAAGAATATTTTTTCAAGGGCCACTATAAGGTGTGAATGTTTTTAAGAATATTTTTTCAAGGGCCACTATAAACAAGGCGTGGATTTTTTAAAGAATATTTTTTCAAGGGCCACTATAAACAAGGCGTGGATTTTTTAAAGAATATTTTTTCAAGGGCCACTATAAACAAGGCGTGGATTTTTTAAAGAATATTTTTTCAAGGGCCACTATAAACAAGGCGTGGATTTTTTAAAGAATATTTTTTCAAGGGCCACTATAAATAAGGCGTGAATTTTTTGAAGAATATTTTTTCCAGGCCTCTATAAATAAGGCGTGAATTTTTTAAAGAATATTTTTTCAAGGGCCACTATAAATAAGGCGTGAATTTTTTGAAGAATATTTTTCCAGGCCACTATAAATAAGGCGTGAATTTTTTAAAGAATATTTTTTCAAGGGAATTCGCCTTCTTTTATCAAAATTCCACCTGTGACAAAGAAAACACACATTTAATATCATTCCAAAAAATTGTAATGAGGTTCGAAGTAAATCCCCCGCAGCAGTAGATAATACCGTTGTTACTGTTTCCAACCATCCAGCCATCCATCCACCCGTCCACAATGATGATGGAATTCCTCTCTCTTCATGTTTGCTGTACTTTAATTATATAAATTTCCAACCCATAATTATGTCTGACCAAAGAACAAATTTTCATTTCAAACTCTTTTTTTTTCTTTTTGTTTGTGTTCAACTGCACACATGTTGGAGTAACATGGGGTTCCTCATCTGCGCTGCCCATCATTCAAAAAGCCAAACGAGAGAGAGAAAATAATTCATTGCAAGAATATTTTCTGTAGCCTTAAGGCGTACTTAGGCATCAAAAATTTACCTCTAAAGATGCATAAAAATGTGCAGTTAAGCAGCAGTGGAGCTGTGTCTTCAGCTGGGGATGTTAGTTGGTGGAACACAACGTCATCAAAAACCTAACCTGTCAGGCAGACAATAAGGAACTACAATTTATCGTAGTGGTAGTCGTCAGTTCTTTGGTGGTTTTTATTTCAGTTTTTTTTTTGTTCCTGTCGAAGGGCGAAGCGAAGGCAGCAGCACAAAGGCATTGCATTGAGTAGTAGAAATTAAATTAATATTTACTTTATTCTTGACATCAGTTGAGGCAACCTATAATCATCATTGCTGGTGATGACAGCATAAAAAGCACCTAATTACACATTGTTAGTTGGTCGGTTGTGGTATGGGACGGACAGACGTACTGTAACTGAAACAACGATAAATGTGTATAAGCGTATAAGGCCAAAAGCCATTATCAACACCGCCTTGGTGATCATCGTCGTCATCATCTTGATCGACCACACAGGATGGTCGTTTTATTTAGACTGCTTTGCAAATCGTCGCCTCATTGTGTCCCCGTACCGTAGCTGTCTATCTTTATGCCTATGGACGACCTTGTTTGGCTGTGTGTACTACTTCGGATCGTAAAATTGCCTATTAAAGAAATGTAAACAAAATTATGCCATGAATTAAGCGCCAGTTAGGTTTGAAGGGGAAAATTGTGTTTTGGAAAAATAAACTATGTTGCAGAAAGAAGAAACTGAAAATATTTTTTTTAAAATAATGCGAAATGAAATGTTGTTATTTTTTCAATTACAAGATTTACAATATATGAAATTAAAATTTATTATAAGGCGTTACTTCAATTTTCTAATGTATAGATAATCGAGTGAATATATATAATATATATAAAAAGTCCCTTGTAGTGGGAATAGAATTCAATGAACATAAAATCATTATTTATAACATCCATCAACCTCTAAGTGGGAAGCCTTTTCCATAGAAAAAATCCGCCCTGGTCGCAAAAAATCGATGTATATGAAGATAAAGGCTACTTCTGAACTAGTGTCAACGAAAACTCTGCTGTGCCCCAATCTGACTACTGCATCGTTTTTTTCCGGAAGCAAGGGTTGTTATGACAAAACATCTTCTGCGGTTCCATGAAATCTCGTTGAAACATCTCCTTAGGTTGTAGTTACCCAACTTGCTTAACTCTAAAAATATAATTATCAATCTTAGTTTCCTGTTTTTTTTTACTCCCTTTGGCCTTCAGGTGGGTCAATCTATATTTTAGAACTGTTTCTTGGATAAAGCATTGAAAGGTCACCGATCGAAGCTTTTGTAGATGAGTGGTACAGAGTCCTTGTAGATGTGCTGTAGTGAGTCTTCCAGATTAGCTGTACAAGCGGAAGGGAGCCTACAAAGGTAGGCGAGCTGAAGGTAGTCGTTCTAGACGAGCTGAAGGGGTCTTTGTAGACGAGCAGACGAGATTTTTGTAGACAAGGTGAAATGAGTCTTCCAGATGGGCTGAAAAGATACGACGAGCTGAAAATAGTCTTCTAGACGAGCTGAAGAGAGTATTTATGGACGAGCTGAAGGGAGTCTTTCTAGACGAGTAGAAGGAAGACTTTGTAGACAAGGCCCTCTCGGAGCCCTTCAATACCGAACGAGGATTCAGACAAGGTGATGCAAATGTGAACAGTAATGACACTCTCTACACCAAACAGCATATGTTACTTGCCTACGCCGACGACATTCACATAATGGGTCGAACATTGCAAGCGGTAACATCCACCTTTGAACGAATTGAGATAGAGTCTGCCAATGTGGTACTGGCAGTAAATGGCGAAAAGACTAAGCTGATGGTCAAGACGTCCAGTACTTGCAGCAGCTCTTAGAGTATTTAAGAGAAAAATTATCCTAAAGATCTATGGGCCGATTCTTGAATATCGACGTGGAAGACAACATTTCGGAACATGATCTTAGCCATAAGGTATAAACATTTTTCATCGTCCAAGATCCAGAAAATCCAAATTTCAAGCACATAGATTGGAAATTTCGATCAAGACTTTCAAAATGTCAAAAAGAGACGGAATCATTCTTTCAAGCACCCGGGACCTTTTTGAGGTACCTACGTACAAATATGTACCTAAATCGAAAATTTTCCACAAAGATGTTTTACACCCTCCAAGATCTCTGCATTACAAATTACAGCCACTTTGGTAAAAAAATTCAACAAACCCTTCGAAATATCGAAAATAAGGAGGGCCCTTTATATTGAGGCTATCTTAAAACATAAACCTATAAAGGCAATTTTCAGCAATGATAACCTTCCAACATCTAAGAATTCCGAATTTCAGCCACTTGGATGGGAAAGACCTTAAAAAACAGTCGTCCTACGTCAAAACATGGACCTCCATCGAAAATTATCCACAAAGATGTTTTCACATTCTCCAAGATCCCTGGGTGACAAATTACAGCCACTTCGTCAAAAAATACGCAACCACCTTCAAAATGTCTGGTCCTTTATACTCAGACAGTCTCCAAACATAGATCCCGGAATTCCAAAGTTCAGGCACTTGGATGGGAAATTTTGGTCAAAACTTTCAGAATATTAAAAAGCGACGTTAAAATTATTCGGGGGCTATATGAAGCGTGGTCCTTATCCAAGAACACGAAATGCCAAATTACAGTCACTTTTATAGGGAAATAGAAATGGAACATAAATCCAAATGGACCTACATGTTCTGCAAAAATGTTGTTCACCCTTCAAGAACCTGGTATGTCAATTTACGGCCATACCTTTCGGTTGGAAATGCGGATGAAACTTAAAAGATAGCGAACCAGGAGTGAGGCCTTTATATAGGGCCTTTGCCAATACGAGGACCCATAAAGTGTTTTTTTAAATCCAATGCGAACCAATAACATATTCTACAGTCGAGTACGCTTATAACAAACACCGGTTATAACGAATTTTTCTTATAGCGAACACATTTCCTGGTCCCGAAGATTTAAGACATTTTTTTTCATTCAAATTTTTACTCTTATAGCGAACTACGGATATAAGAAAATATTTATTCGGTCCCAACATTTATTTTCCACATATTTTTATTCGGTTATAACGAGCTTGCAACAATTATACGTATTACAGGCGATGAAAATCTTCACAAAAGTTAATTTTTTACTCTACCACTGGCAACTTTTACACAAAAATGTCAGCTGTAATGTCAAGTTCATTGAAGAAAAAGAGAAACAGCTTAAGATTAGTCAAAAATGACACAAAGCCTACCAGTTTCTAACTGAATGTATATATATATATATATTCTGTTATGCTAATTGCTTGGGCCCTGCTAGTTCGCTATAACCGTACTCGACTGTATATAAATAGTGTTCAGAAAGTGTTGCTAATGTCGGGATTTCTGCAGTTTATGAATGCAATTCATGAAACTTTAAATACTCGTTTAAATTTTTCTTTTTTTATTTTATGTTTTCTTCTTTTATGTTATTTATGTTTTGTCTCGTTTCTTCTTATTCTGCTTTCATGTTCTGCGTCATTAGAACAATCATATACAATATTAAACATTTGGTTAGGTCTGTTCTTCGTATCAACACTTGTTTGGAAAATCGAGTGAGTGGAAAGTCGGCGGTTGTTAGCAAAAGAAACGGCTGTCAGATAAATGGCTGCAAAAATAATACCCAGCAAGGGGAGAGGCGGAGCACGACACCAAAACAAAACACAGCCGAGCAATGAGTGTTGGTGTTTTTTGTTTATTCCTAAGAATATATTTGTTTTGTCAAAAAGAGAGAGAGAGGAAAAAATTATCCCAAATAGCGATAAAGTAGAGCAATTAAGGAAAATATCTGTGATATTAATGAAATGTTTACATATTTTGGAAAAATAGTGACTACCTCATGATTATAAGAATTTTTACTTGTATTCTAAGTGAGGTACATGTAAAACATAGAAACTATTAAATATGAATGAAATTATGGAAATATTCATTAAACATTTCATTCTATTTTTATACCCTCCACCACACTGTGGTACATGGTATTATGTCTTTGTGCGTATGTTTGTAACAGGCAAAAGGAATCGAGATAGACCCATGGTTCCTTTTGAGAATATGCATAGAATCACTTTCTGAGTCGATTTATGCATGCCCGTCCGTCTGTTGATGTTAAATTGTAAACAAGGTACAGGTCGCATTTATAATCCGATTTGGCTGAAATTTGGTACAGCTCATTTATTTGGCCCAAGGACGAACCCTATTGAAATTGGGAAAATCGGTTCAGATTTAGATATAGCTCCCATATATAGTTTCACCCGATTTTTAGTAAATTGTGCACCAAAGTCCCTCAAAATCTTTCGATTTGCACGAATTTTGGCATAGCGTCCTGAATTAAGTCTAGAATGATGTGTGCTAAGTTTCGTGCAAATCGGTTCAGATTTAGATATAGCTCCCATATATAGTTTCGCCCGATTTTAGGTAAATAGTGTACCCAAGTCCCTGAAAATCTTTCGATTTGCACGAATTTTGGCATAGTGTACTGAATTAAGTCTAGAATGATGTGTGCTAAGTTTCGTGCAAATCGGTTCAGATTTAGATATAGCTCCCATATATAGTTTCGCCCGATTTTAGGCAAATGGTGCACCAAAGTCCCTGAAAATCTTTCGATTTCCACGAATTTTGGCATAGCGTACTGAATTAAGTCTAGGAAGACGTGTGCTAAGTTTTGTGAAAATCGGTTCAGATTTAGATATAGTTCCCATATATAGTTTCGCTTGATTTTAGGTGAATGGTGCACTAAAGATCCATAGCTAGGCCGATTGACATAACGTACTTAATATAATATAAATAATATAAATTAATCTCTGATAAGTTTCCTTCAAATCGGTTCAGATATAGATAGAGCATGGCTTCCATATATAATTTTGACTTATTCATGTTAATTGTACACCAAATAATCAATGAGTGTCTGATTGAGATTAAACTATAAACAGTGCAGCATACCGAATAGCGTGTGTCAAGTTTGCTTAAGATCGGTTTACAACATTTAGCATAGGTTGCAGAATGACATGTGTAGGGATTAATGTTAGTCGGTTCAGATACAGATAAAGATCACATATTTAAGTTCGTTCAATTTCATGTCAATTTTCCTTCGAAAAATCGACGTCTTTTAACATACATATGTTGAATATACCCAAAGTGGTGAAGGGTATCATATAGTCGGCCCAGTCCGACTTTACTACTTTCCTTACTGTTTTTTTTTCTAAAATTTTTTCCTTAGGATATAAAAACAGGTTCAAAACTCGAATCAGCCAAAGAAGCCTCATACTAAATTGGATGTTTTCTGAATTCAACTTCACTACAAAATGCCTAAGTTTTGTACACACTGTACAAGAACGAGGGTAGCTCACTCTATAATTTGTTCAAAATTCAAAACAATAGTAATCTCATACAATATTTCTGAGATTTTTACTGGTTTGTCAAACTCATATAAGGTGGAGAGATGGGCAAAATAATTTTCCAGCTTAACACATATAATCCGACTTCACAGACCTGGTATAAACTGTATAACATACACAAACCCTGATAAATCGATAATGTGTTTTCTTTGCAAGGTCATAGACTAAATAAAAATATTTGTCAATAATATCGACTGATTTTAGTTTTATTTCAAATTAATTTTTTAATTCCCCTAATTTTTTAAAAAAATATTCGTAGCTTAAAGAGTATGTTCACATGAACTTTTCCATTAAATACCAAAACATTTCTTAGAATGACATTTGATGAACAAATATGACCCACAATACCATTTACATTTCAAATGAATAACTTTAAAAAAAATCACACGGCTAATTCTTGGAAAATTTCAATATTCAAATGTTGTTACAACATGTTGACAGACTTAACCTTTTTCGTCGTTTTTCCAAGAAAATTTTCAAATCAGTTCTAATAAAGTCAGAGTGACAAAAATATAGGGGCGGCTTTGAAACTATCAACTATCGCTTAACTGTCGAAATAATCAATTGGAATATCGATATCATATATTTTTACACAATATTTCACAGGTCTCTAATCACGTACTAAAGGCTGAAAACAAATCGGGGCCCAATTTCAAACTAAATGCACATTTTAAGCCATAATAATATATCAAATGATTTCAATTCCAAGAATTTTGTACAAAATCTAAACTCAATGAATTCCAAAAATAAAAATCGAAAAACCGAATTGTTGGCTGCTCGGGGTTGGCTTTCTTTTTTTTGTTGGTTGGATGGTTGGGGGTATCTTGTCATGTAAACCAATAAATCGTCATAAATGTACAATACAGGTCGTCGGCGGTGGACACACGTCCCATAGCCCAACATTTGTGTTTTCGGGCTAGAAAATTCTTATCAGTGAGGTTGATGTGGTTGTTACTTTTATTGTTGTTGTTGCTGTTGATGATTTGATGTGCCATTAACAATCAGTTTACAAGCACGCAAGCACACTTGTTGCCTCTGATTCCCCCTCACCCTATCTCTCCTTCCAAATTAATTTCCAAAACAAATTTTGTCGTTACTAAAAAAAAACAAAAGCAACAGTCAAGTGTAATTGAAATTGAACGCTAAGAATGCATAAATACAATGTTACGTTACGTATATCATTTGGCGTGCGCATGCGCAACATACCATGGACATGCCATGCCTCAAACGTACGTCATATTGACCATTCTGCCATTTGTTGGCTTGCTGTCTGGGTGACTGGCTGGTAGGCTGGTATTGTTTACCGATGATATTCCCAATCAGTAATTAAGAATTTTCAACACGTCTCCCTTTTATGCAAGCAAGGGACAGCACAGTGAGACAACAAAATCCCACCGACAAGACCTGCAACTGGGTCTACACGAATATATCGATCAGTGGAGATCTATGACAGGCAGACCTGACACGGCACAGTACAGGAGACAAGACGAAGACAGGCCCAGTAGCAGCAGTATCAGCAAAAGACATACGACAGGCAGACGCAACCATTTCAACCTTCATGCAACAGACCAAACGACAAGTGTGTCCCTCCATAGACGTATGTATGTAAGAGTGCGTGTGTTTGTTTGCCTGTTGAGCTGGCAAGAAAAGGCCTTTTTATTGATCACTTAAAATAAGTGATCACTGATCATGTCTAATTGATTTTGAAGAAAATCGTACCACCAGCACCACGACCATCACTAGCTTTTTTTGTGTTAATGGTAACTTTTTCTACCACAAGCTGATGCCTTTTCCCTCTCCTTAACCGCCTTTTGGTCAAGGATGAAAAAAACTTTTATTATCTTGATTAATTTTTTGTTTGATTTTGTTTTTTTTTCGACTGCAGCAGCGAAAACTAGTTTTCTGCGGGAGATTCTTTGTTTAGTTTTGAAATTTTGTATCTGTCGGCTAAATTTTGTTTGTATTACCTTTTTAGTTGACAGTTTTCATTGTGGCCCCGGGCCATATATCGTTGATTCATGCATATAAATTTGTTTTTAGATTTTTAAGACAGGATTCAGGATGCATTTGTTTTATATAAATGGGGTGTGGTATGGGAAGTTGATAAAAATTGTAAAAAAGAAAATATAAGAAGTGAAAAAATGCGTTAAGTTCGGCCGGACCGAACATTGGATATCCTCCATCATAAATATACTTGCAATGAAAATATAGGGAACATACCTAAAAGCGAACCTATACCGATAATTCTACAAACCGATTTATGTAAACCATTATGTACACCAAATACAAATTTCAGCAATTTTTAATGGAGATTTTCCCTAAAATCTGAAAACCTCAAAGCGTGGACTGATATTAATGGTATAGTACTAATCGTAGACTATACAATCCTCAAACTACTGCAATTTTAATTGTATAGTTATATGAGACTATGACTAAAAGCGGGCCAATATTGATTACATAGTGTAGGAATTAGCAAATATTTGGGGTTATCACAATATGAGCGGCTATGCCTAATTAATGACCGACTAGTTCAATTTCGAACTCAATATTTTAGTTTTGTATCTCAATTATTTCCTTCAGGAGGTATCATTATGTGTAGGAGATGCCTAAATGCCTGACAATATATTTCATTTTGCCAGGTTCCAGTTTTTTATCACGATATCTTTAGAATTATTACAGCAGAAGGCAAAATCGTCTTACAATTCCACACTTTGTAGGACAAAAACTAATTATTCCGAGTAACGATAGTATGGGGATACTATGGCACAATACACCTATATGGGGACAACCCCAACACACGGAACAAACCCTTGACCTATATTTATAATTTTTAGTGGAGAGATTTGCTACCCAATAGGAACTCAAAGTACTAAATTACAGCCAATGCGGTTGAAAAATGCGATCAAAACCCTCAAACTACTGAAAATTGGGGGGCTACCAGAAAAAGTGGAGCGATATTTATAATTTTTAGTGGAGATATTTGGTACCCAATAAGAACACAATGTACCAAATTTCAGCGAATTCGGTTGAAAAACGCGCTCAAGAACCTCAAAAGCCGAAAATTGGACGTACACTTATATGGAGCTACCAGAAAAAGTGGGCCCATATTTTTATAAATTTTAGTGGAGATATTTGGTACCCAATAAGAAGCTAAGGTACCAAATTTCAGCTAATTCCGTTAGAAAACGCTTAAGATCGAACATTTGGGGTACACCTATGTGGGAGCTATGCCTATAGAAAAAAGACTACTCTATGCAAAATTTTGGCGATCTATCTCAATTCGTTTATATACTAGAGTGATTACAACAGACAGATGGAAAGACGGACATGCTTAAATCGTCATAGAATTTTACGGAGTTACCGAATGCCTGAAAAAAGCGAAGTTTTGTTTCTAACAGCAGAAGAACTTAGGATTTATTATTGGATGAGACGTATTGCGAGCCGATCCCGAAAATATAGAGACAATCAAAAAGTAAGATCCCGAACAATGCTATAGCGGTTAGGAATTTTCTAGGTACGGCAGGGTGGTACTGAAGATTCATAAAGGACTTTGGTTCAATCACTGACACTCTCAAGAAATCTACTATTTTTTAAATGAATGAGATAACGAAAGACGCCTTTGAAAGCATAAGAAGAGCTTTGACCTACTCACTAGTATTACGACTCGTCGTTTTTCATTCAGAGTGATGCATCGGAATATGGAAACGGGGACCGATTGCATTTCAGTGCAAGGGTAAAGAAAACGTAGTTGCTAACATCCTATCACGTCTGACCACTATCGAAGAAAAGTATATGATTGATCAGGTTTTTGAATTCGAAACCACTGAATTTTATTCCGATATATAATACAAAGAGCTTAGATATGTAGAGGCGATGAATCACGAAAACCTCCCAGATTTAAAAATTGTAGACAATATGGCGTTTAAAAAGAGTCACATTTCATATGATCCGAAAATCCAAGAGTTGCAGTGGAAAATATACCTTCCGAAGTCATTACCCATGCATTAAGTGAACAATCCCGTGATAAGACCACATCAGCAATTGGAGTCATATCTAAAACCCTATGTCGCATAAACAAAATGAAAGCCACATTGGTGATAAAATGGAACTTAATATGGAACCAGGTCAAAGCTTGGCCATATATTACAACTTTTCTAAAAAAATATAATAATATATGGAGGTCTAATATATATATGGAGGTCTATAATAAAAATATAAAACCATTTTAATTTTTCTAAAAATACTCCAACTAACCGTGAATGCCTAAAGAATTGAAATATAAAAATTATGCTGGATATTTATGTGAAGACTATGTCAATAATAGGGGCCTATATCGAACAATTTCGAAAAAATATGTTTTTTTTCTTCCCACGAACCCTAAATGTCAAACTATAGCACCTTTGGTGCACAAAAAAAAATAATAATAAGAGAGAGAGAGAGAGTTTTCATGTTCCCCATCATTAGAATAACCATAAACAATGTAAAACATTCGGTTGAGCTTGTTGTTCGTATCACCCACTGTTTGATATATTGTATTTATATCGAAATAATTTGGAAAATACATATGCGAATTTTGTAAAGCCAATGCAGAGGTCGATAAGTGTGTCTGAAATAAAGTCACAATGGAATGCAAAATTAGTCACAATCGAGTGAGTGGAAAGTCAACGGCTGTTTGCAAAAATATCACCAAGAGGAGAAGCGGAGAACGAGCCGAACAATGAATGGTGGTTGTGGTCGTGGTGCTTTTTCTTGGGGTGAGAGAGGAAAAATGAGCGCAAATAATGGTAAAGTAGATCGAAGTAGGAAATAGGTGTGATATTAATGGAATGTTTACATTATTATGATGGGAAAAATTAAATATTCATTAAAATGTTTTTTTCCTGTGAACTACAAAAGTAGTGATGGAGGTGTGAAGGAGATTATGGTTTAAATAATCGAGTATGTTATTATTTTTGGGACTCTGAAATAATTTAAGAGAGGTCATTACATAAAAATACTGTTTGGACCTTACACCTTCACCGTTAATTCGGAGCGTTATGCTCATATGATAACCGATTTTTTTTGCTTGATATTGATAAATATGACTTGGATAATATGTACCTTCAACACAATGATGCCACACAACTCGAGCGAATATGACTTTATTGCAAGATACATTTCATGGCTGCCGAGATATCATCTGGCCACAATGATCTTTCGATTTGACACCCTTATTTTTTATGAGGCTACTTGAGATAACTTGTTTATGCATATAAACCTTAAACACTTGAGCATTTAAAAATTATTACTGGTGTTCGGATAATGATTCGAACGAGTATTTGAACAGTTATCCGTGTGGAATACACAAGTGAACATGTTACAAAGGTCACTGACCTGACCAGTGACCTTTTATTGTAAGATGCCAATATATCACCTTGAGTCAAGAATTACATTTTATTACAATTATTCTGCAACTGATATTTCTAACCTCCGCAAAGGTTATCAGACTGCCACTCCTTTGGAGTTCATTTCTTTCAATATAACTTTTATTCAATCTTGGCTTTTGCGTCTGTTTGTCTGACTGTCTGTCCATGCATCTGGTCGAAAAACCTTTTTCGGCCTTGATATTCACATCCGTGCCACCGCCATTCATGGATGGCATTTGCCGCCTGATGGGCATTGAGGAGCCCTGTCTGTGTCTGTTGTTGACAGGAGGCTTCTTCTGCTGCTCATTTTGTCGGTGATTGATTTAATTTTTAGTTTCGGTGGTGGATCTGCGTTCGTTAGTGGTTCGACCGACCGACACTATTCAATTTCAATTGGCCTTTATCTTTCGGGGGCCAACCAAAAAAGAAGGAAAACGAAGATACCACAAAAATCGTGTGCCTTTACCAAAGAAAATGAGGAAGAGGTTGCATGAATGGTGGTGGGGTCTGGAAGGGTGTTGGCCTTTTATAACCTGCCGCTATACGACATTTTATTCGTTCGATTTTTATTTTTGTTTCATGTACGATTTTTATTGAAGTTTCATGTTAATTGAAATTGATGATGGTTTTTTTTGGGTTAGAATTCGTCCAAATGGACGAAATGGAGACAGCACAGCAGTAACAGAAGCAGCAGCAGATCGTTTGTGAAACTCCATGGAATGAAATCATTTTTATAGTTATTATAATTTACAGATGACATTGTTTATAGGTGTGGTGAGACGTACTGTGTGCCTGGAATATCAAACAACCTGAAATGTTATAAAAATAAATCAGAATGAGGTTAGGCGATCATAAAAGGAACATTTTCAATTTTTTAAGATTCAAAAAATGAAGAGAAGAGAAAAAAATGGCACAGACAAAGGCAGGAAATGATAACGAGGATTGATGAAGCCCGTTTTATTTGAAGGGTCACCACAGCGATAAGCGTGGATTTTTAATCTCAATTGTGGACACTGACGTCCCGGTGGTGCCACCTGGGGTAGCGTTTTTCATCACCCGATGAAATAGTGAGCTAATATGTGCCGGGAGTTCACCCATAAGAACTATAAAAAATGTGTTGAGGCCAAACCCCCTATGTTGACGACTCCCCCAAACGTATAAAGGACCACGATCTGCGAATCTGCACTTGGATTGTGCGCACGTTGTACAGAACTGGCGCAGTGTTCGCTTTGGCGGATGTACTCAAGAAGTACAAAGCCGATATTATTGCCTTACAGGAAATGCGATGGAAAGGGACTGGCGTAAGTAAATCCGATGATTACGCCCTGTATTATAGCTGCCATGAAACCAGACGTGAATTTGGCTGCGGATTTATGGTTAACAAGAAAATAAAAGACCTCGTCTCCAGATTCACTCCAGTAGATAGATTTCTATAATCCGTATAAAAGCGAAGTTCTTCTACATCAGTCTCATTTGCGCCCATGCTCCGACCGAAGATAAAGATGAACAGACCAAAGACATATTTTACGAACGCCTAGAAACATCATATGACCGTTGCCCTGGACATGACATTAATATTCTGCTAGGAGATTTTAATGCAAAAATCGGAAGGGAAAATATTCACTGTCGGAAAATTCATGAAGAAACATCCGACAACGGCATGAATTTGATCAATTTCGCGGCAGCAAAAACATGGTAGTTAGCAGCACCAGATTCAAGCATCTCGATATACACAAGGCCACTTGGATTTCTCCTGATCAAGCAACAAGAAATCAAATTTACCATGTTGTGATAGACGGAAAGCTTTCGTCCATTGCTTTAGATGTTCGGTCGATACGAGGAGTGAATATCGATTCGGACCATTACCTTGTGGCAGCCAAGCTTCGCACCTGTCTTAATGTAGCGGCAAAGGTGCGTCGAAAAACTGCAAACACAACAGACAGCAGAAGCCTACTCCGCTCAACTTACCCAACTGCTGCGGAAGCACCCGTTGTCCCGATAACAATATAGAAGCACAATGGCAGAGAATTGCCCACTTCCTACAAACTGCAGCAAAAGCAACACTTGGGTACCAAAGATCACCATCAAGAAATCCGTGGTACGATCAGGAGTGTCGTAATGCTACTGATATGAAAGACGCAGCGTATAGGGCAACCCTGCAGACAGTAACAACACGTAATGTGATGGAGAACTATCTGGAGAAAAGGAGAGAGGAGAAACGTAGTTTCAGAAAAGAGAAGAAAGAACAAGAAAAACGTCAGCGTGAGCAAATCGAGATGTACAGGAGTCAGAATGAAGTTCGAAAATTCTACCAAATGGTAAAACACCAAACCGAAGGCTTTGGTGCAGGCGCATCCTCATGTAAAGATAAAGAAGGAAACCTGTTGACAGATACAGACAGCGTGCTGAGGATCTGGAAGGAGCATTTTGAAAAGCTTCTAGTATCAAATAGTGGCGCTGGAGAGGATACCCCAGAACCAATAATAGATGACGGTATTGAGTGTATACCACCTAGCCAAGATGAAGTCAGAATAGCAATAAATCGGCTGAAGAATAATAAAGCAGCAGGTTCCGATGGTTTACAATCCGATCTGGAAGGAGCTTTTTGAAAAACTTCTGGTATCATATAGTAGCGGTGAAGAGGATACCCCAGAACCAATAATAGAGTACGGTTTAGAGTGAATATCACCTAGCCAAGATGAAGTCAGAATAGCAATAAATCGGCTTAAGAATAATAAAGCAGCAGGTGCCGCTAGTTTACAAGCCGAACTATTCAAGACTGGTGGTCAGATGCTGGTAAGGAGCATGCACCAGCATATTAGTACAATTTGGCTAGAAGAATGTAAAATGAAAATTTTTCACAGTAAATGTATGTTTGCTACATCGATTTTTTTATTTTGTACTAGCAAGCAAGCAAGGCCACCTACCGCCAGACCAATCTCTCACTCTACAAGACGCTGATACTACCCGTGCTGTTATATGGATCTGAAGCATGGGTACTTGCCCAAGCAGATGAGGCAGCTCTTGGAGTGTTTGAGAGAAAAATTCTGCGAAAGATCTATGGACCAATCTGCGTTGACGGTGAATATCGCCGTCGAATGAACCATGAGTTGTACCAGCTATTATCGGACATTGACATTGTTAGACGTATTGAGCTGCAGCGACTATGTTGGCTAGGCCATGTTGTGAGAATGGATGAAGATGCCCCAGCCCAGAAGGCATATAAAAGAGAGAAAAATTCTCCGAAAGATCTATGGGCCGACCTGCGTTGACGGTGAATATCGCCGTCGAATGAACCATGTGTTGTACCAGCTATTCTCGGACATCGGCATTGTTAGACGTATTGAGCTGCAGCGACTTCGTTGCCTAGATCATGTTGTGAGAATGGATGAAGATGCCCCAGTCCAGAAGACATATAAAAGCGAAGGGGAAGGCCACGAATAAGATGAAAAGACCAAGTGGAAGACAACATTGCAGAATATGACCTTTCAAACTGAAAAAAACTGCGCAAAAGACCGGCGCGCCTGGAAATCTTTTTTAAGCTCGGTTTATGGAACGCAAGTTCTGTCACAAGCCAGCTTAGTAAGTAAGTATTTTTTTAATATTTCCAAGCGTGGACTTTTAAAATATATTAAAAAATTTTTTTTTAATGGAATTTTAAAATATCATTTTTAAAAACATTTATAGGCGTGGATTTTAAAAAATATTTAAAGATGTGGATTTTTTTAAAAAATAATTTTTAAAAATATAGGATTGTATTTTTTAAAAACAATTTATAATTTTTTTAGCCTTCGCTATCCATTACTATTTCACATTAAATTAAATATTCCAACATCTCTCTCACATAATAACCGCCAACATCATCTACTGATTACCCGGCTACTGTCTCCACTGATCCTTATAAGGAACCGTTTAATAGTTCCAGCAAAGAAAACATAATATGTACACATAGTTACGGGACGTGACATGTAGAACATCGTGTCATCGTTGCAACTAATTTTATGTTGCATGCATCAGAATCGAAATGAAATGCTTCCAGCAGTGTCAGTCAGCTAGGAATAGCAGAGGAAAGATCTTCATTAAAACCGAGTGAAGAGTAGCATTAACCCATTATGAGCCCACATTCCATTAATTCAATTTCCTTCACTATAAAATTATTTTTGTTACACAATGGGTTAATGGCAATGAACATAAAAACTGACGGCATTTTTCAAAACAGAGAGAATATGATCAATGTTCAGCATTGTACACGACAACACAATTAATATTCCACACAGATCATGCAGAAACATATGTCCAAACGAGTGGGGAATTTTTTTTTTGCCTATGTTAGTATGTCTTTTAGCATTAAATCCCTCAGCCAGCTACCGTAGATCTTAGTGAGAAAATTTTCAATTTTTATCAGCAATTTATAAGCAACAGAGGGTACTGTGGCAAAACAGCTGAATAAAAATTTCGTATAAAACACGTCTATTATTACTCATACATTTGAATTCATATGTATCATATGAGCTGCTTACAAATCATCGCCAACGTGATATTTATCAACACATACATGCCTATATTTAAAAAAAGTACATCGGGATAATGAGTGCAAAAACAAAACATGACAATAAAAAAGTAAAAACAAACCTCTAGCATATGTTAAAAATCGTCAAAACGAAAAAAAATCCAACGACCAACCAAATCCGCCAGCAAAAAAACTATTATCGAATGGGTAGCAAAAGAGTGTTGAAAGCTACATGATATTTTCTTGTAGCTTTTTTCCCCATTCGTTCGTCATATTACAATAACAAAAAAAAAAACAGAAACAGAAACATCAGCAATGAGTGGGTTTTTCGTTGTCCAATAGGATCTTGTCTGAACGATCGATCGATCGTATGCATGTGACTTGCGATTATATTTAGTCGTAAGTAATGGCAAAAATTTTGTTCGTGGTAAATTTGTAAACGGATCTAAAGTCTAGAAAATCTTCTACAAATATCGAGAATGAAGAGGACAGTCAATTACACATACATACTTTTTTTCTAGTAAAATTCAAATTTGATTACTTGTAACAGGCATCATACTTGTCTGTCATCGTTGTTGAATGTGGCCATTGTGGCATGTATGTAATTTTTCAACAAATTGTTGGTAATTGGTAGGACACTGGGTAGGACATTGTCCGCCTGTACTTTTTTGTCATTGTATAGAAAATGTTTATAAAGAATAATGTTGATAATTTATTTATATTTAGGATATTGTTTGAATGCAAATTCGATTTTGTCTGTATTTTGAGTCATACTGCAGGGCTTTAAATCTGCCTTATAAATCTCAATAAATATTGCCTAGAAAAATCACGCTTCTATTAGTCTTCCATAAAGGTATTTCTCAGAAAAATTCACCACTTTGTTAGTTGTCAATAATTAAAACGTGATAATCCTCAAAAAAGTCCTTTAATAATCCATGTAATAGTCCTTAAAAATATATTCTTTATAAAATTGTACAATTCTAAAAAATTCCCTTAAAAATTCTCTTCTAACAGTCTTTGAATAAAATATCCTTAAACAGTCCACACTGCTGATACTTTTCCAATCCGATTTCTGAAAAAAAAACTCTTCAAATTGTATTCAAAGAATATTCCTTAAAATTCATTCTCTAAATAGTCCCCGAAAATATTAATTTAAGAAATCCACAATTGTGTTAGTTCTCCAAAAAATATTCTTTAAAAATCCCGCTTATGATGCTCCTTAAAACAATTAGCATAAAAAATTCAAGCTTGTGATACTCCTAAAAAATTATGCATTAAAACCCACCTTTATGATATTCCTTCAGAAATTTCCTTAAACAATAAAAACCTGTTCAATACTCCTTAAAAAAATGTCATCGAAAAAATATTCCTTAAAGGATTTACATGTTTTTGATACTTAAAAAAACATCATTCTGCTAGTCCTTGAAGAAGTATTATTTAAAATTTCCCGCCCCGGCTAATCTTCGGGACAGGAAACTCCTTTCCATTAATAATGTAAGTTCTGATAGTCCTACAACATTTATTTTTTTAATACACACAGAGTTCAAAAGTCTGTATGATACTCTTCACCACTTTAGAGGTACATACAAGAGATGCTAATATATACAATATCCTGTAGATAGAACCGACATAGCATCTTTGCAAGACCATTGAGATGGAATCGGGCAAAATCAAATGTGTGAAATACATAAATATTTGAACCAATTAAAAAACCCATAAACATACCATTTTGAAATCAATGAAAAATTGAATGTCAAACGGCAATTTTATGTCAATCGGACAAATATTGAGAATTTGGAGCACCATTAGATTTCAACAAACCTTTACATACATCAGTCTGGACCTAAAGCTGTACTGTGCAAAATTTTGTCTCAATCGGACAAATATTGGAAGTTTGGTGCTTCATTTATATAAAATCGGGCGAATTTTCCCCCTAAATACGTATTCCTACTTCTAATATTTCTCAAAACAACGAAAAAATAGTTCTTGAAAATTTAACTTTGTGTGTACTTAAATTTTCCGGTTCTTGCACCCTATAGTGGAGGTCATCTTAGAGTTTGAAGACCCCTTACAAATGTTAGTATATCTCTCATATCCGTCCTACTATCTCAATAGAAGTTATATCAGATTAAAGGGGAACAACTCTTTCATACACTGACAAGTGTAAAATTTCGGGCAAGTCTCCTTCACGTGTAAAATATTGGGCCACTACTGTAACCAGAAAATCAAGAAAAGTAAAAACGCAGTTAGATGGGTCCCGCCCGAACTTCTATAGCCTCCACCATGAGAATGACATTCGAAATATATAAAAATTATGGGGACTCCTAGGAGAAGACTCATGTTATGATATGCTGATATAAATTCTCAAAATACCTTACTGTTAGGTATTTTGAGAATTTATATCAGCACCGTTAAATGGAGCTATAGCAAAACGGGGTTAGATATGTATAATTTTTGGTTGTGAGATGTGACAGCAAATGAGAATACCATGACAGCCAATTCAGTTGAAAAACGTGTTCAAAATGACCAAAATACCGATTTGGGTCAAAATTAATAATTTTCAGTATGGAGATGTAGGGGTATTTTTATATGTAATGGCCACCCTAATCGTAGATCAATAATAATAATTTTTAGTACAAATATATGCTATGCAATGATAATCCAAAATACCAAATTACAGCAAATTCAGTTAAAAATGTGCCTAAAATGGAAGGGGGTGTACTATTATATGGGAGCTACACAAAAACGGGGACAGATTCAATACCAAACATTCTAGGAGTACCATCAATGTCTGTGCAAAATTTCAGACCTCTATCTTAAATATTACGATCTCAATCGTGATTTTAACGGGCGAACAGACAGGCAGCCGGACATTCGAAAATCGGTGGGCACAACCAAATCTATGCGGCCTGTACATAATAATAGATGTGCATGCTCTAAGAGCCTGAAAAGGTAAGGTTAATTTGGTATTTTATTTTTTACTCAATATGTAGCAAATCTTCTTACTGAAATATCAATATTGGTCCAACTTTCGGCGGAGCATATATTTGTATACCCTACACAACTATGTTGCAAGAATTCATGCCTTAGTCTTCTCTTTGTCTATAAAAATGTTATTGCGTTATATTTAAAAAATCTCAAAACTGCGAATAAAAATAACTTGGCGGGTAATGTGGACCAGTAAGTTAAAAGGATAGGTTGTGATACATTTATATTTATTTCAATCTTGGGTAATAATTAATGCAAAAATATATGGAATCCAGTTTAGAAATAGTTTCCATTTAAGGCGACCGCCCCATTTGCGGTATTTTGAAGGTTCTAGCTTCATATCAAACGAAGCAGCTGTAATTCCGCTTAAAGAGTTCTGAAACTCTTTAAAGAAGGTAAAATACCTTCTCGCAGAAATGTTTTTAATATTGGCCCATATTGCGAAGTATTCCACATGAGAAGGTCCCGTTTTTTATAGTGGTCCACATTACCCGACTTTGAATTATTTTATTTAAAAATTATTTTCGGCTTAAATAATAAATAAAAATTAAAACTCATTGATTGTAATTACAGTTAAGGGGACCCCCCCCCCCCCATTCACGGGGCCAAAAATTTTGTTGATATAATTCCAATCTACACTAATTAAAGAATGTCCCTACAAAATTGCAAATGAAAATCTCAAGAACTCTTGAAGATATAGCCAATTTATTGTGTCAGCATCAAGTGACGGCTGAAGGGCTTCTCAAACTTTAAACGCGTTTTTCTCTAAACATTTTTTTGCGAATGGCGGGCACGATAACTCAAAAACTAATAACCCAATCGATATCAATTTTTACACGTTTCTCTGTGAGTGTATAGCTATCGTAGGAACTAGGATAAAGCTAATCGGTGAAGATCTTCCTTATTTTTTAACTTGGGTTTTGGTAAAAAATCGGCGATTTTCCAAAAATATTTTTTAAAAGGTCCGCCATTTTGTTAATTTTAGAGCGAAGTCAATAATCCTAGTTCATACGAGAGCCAGACATGTACTCTTTCTAACACCGTTGAAATTTTCGGATTCCGATGTTCCAGTGAGGAGTTATCATGCCCGCCATCAAAAATAAGGACTTTTCTTTAATTACAAAAAACAACAACAAAACAATAACAGAAATTTTTTGTAAATTATTTTTCTTCTATATTAAATCTTCAATTATATATGTGTAAAGTTACAAACCTTAACAAGCATTGGTATTGATTTACCAGCCCATTGAAAATCTTGAAAAAATAAAATCGAGAATGGGTGGGGTCCCCTTAAACCTACATTTTAGTTGTGGAAAATATAAAACCAGATAACTTCTTTATATTTGAAAAAAGTAAACTGTTTGACTCTAGAGCTAAAAAATTTTAAAATCCCAGATTTCAATAGGAGCTTAACTAAATTTACCACATTACAATTATGTATTCAAATTCATGTTAGATGTTTGTTTTCACTTATTAGGAAAGCATATATCAAGGCAGCATTGTCATATTTCAAGCATTTTCTAAGATATGGGGATGGTCCACATTAGACGCATAGTCCACATTACCCGATGTTACTCTACTAAGCAAATAAAATTAATTAACAGTCACATACATATTTGTGTGTGACCTTCTTTTAAAATTAGGGCTAAACCAGGCCGGAAAATTTGCCAATAATTGATAAAACATAATACACTGTGACACAAAATCAATTTCCTGCTCTAGGGGCCGAAAATTTCTTATAGCACATGGAAGCTCATGGCGAGTATATTAGTAACCCAAAAGGACAAACTCGAATAGGTAAATTTTTTGGTGTTATGACGCGAGGTCTGCCCCCTAGAACATTGATTTTACACAAGTATTATGTATTATTAGTGGATGGCAAATCTTTAGGCCGAAAATGATTAAAATCGTTCGATCTTTTGATATGGCCCCTAAACTAATCCCAAACGCATTTCCGACCTAAGAAAATGACATTCCAGTTCTTTGTGGTTAAACAATTCTTCCGTAGAACATTTTCAATGCAAGTCCATATTTCTACATAGACCCCACATAAAGGTCAATAGTAATTATCGATGTGTTCAAAGTTGTAGCCCGTTTACCCGTAGCAACAATCCACCATCATTGTTGAATAGATATTCCGATCGATTTTAGGTATTTTTAATGTCCATCGTAAGGTGGATGTTATAAAAAGTTAGGCCTGACCGAATTTAGCAACTTTTTTTACTTGTTAAAAAAATTGCATAAATCAGTAATTTCATTCCGAACCAGCCCATACAGTCTAAATCGTTAAAAACTACACCACGTATAACGACATATCGGTTATAGCGACTTATCTAAATGTCCCGAGAAAAGTTCTGCCTTTTGTTTGAGAAGTTTATTTTGAAAGTGGTTTAAATACATTTTTTCTTCTATTGCGACATGTTAAGTGATATTAATATTGTTTGTGGCTTTGTGCCCTTCAACATGCTAGAAAATATGTTTTGTAAAATCCAAGATGTGTACCAACATCTAAAATGGACTTAAACCACTTTCGAAATAAAGGACTCATTTATTTATAAGGACATATCGCTTAGAGCGACCAATATAACCAATCCTTTCACCGTCGTTATAAGCGATTTCGACTGTATATTTTCTTTCGATTTCAAATATGCAAAAACACACCTATTGTAACTACATATCACAAAACGAACATAAACATGGAATAAATATTTGTTTGTTGCAAAAAAATTTGTCTTGTGTCATAATTCAATAAAGTTTTTAAACATCTTTGACGTCTTTCATCAACAAATAATACAGACAACTCAACAACATAAAAAAACCTAAAATCATTGACATCAAGACGAAGAGACTCTTTTTGTTGCAATATCATCAGTTGTAAGCAAGCCTGCAAGAAGCACCAAAGATTTGTTGCAATCGTACATATGTTTGTAACACCACCACCACTCATTGTCATTCCATCTATGGAATGCCTCAATTATGATCGTTTAATTTTTGCTTTGAAGAGTTGGCAAAAAACGAAATAAAAAAACCAAACACAAAAACAAATTGCAATACTGCAAAAAAAACCAAACATTAAAATGGAGGGGACTTTGGTATTCGATGCATGTCTCGCATGTATCAGAGCCTGTTGTTTGTTTTATAACGCCATGGCAATTTCTTACCCTCTTCGAGAAAACATGATAACCGCAAAAAACGACAAAACAACAACAAACAAATCCTTTTTGCCATTTTGTATACCCTTCACCACACTGTGGTACAGGGTATTATGTCTTTGTGCATATGTTTGTAACAGGCAAAATAATCGAGATAGACCCATGGTTCCTTTTGAGAATCACTTTCTGATTCGATTTATGCATGTCCGTCCGTCCGTCTGTCTGTCGATGTTAAATTGTAAACAAAGTACAGGTCGCATTTATAATCCGAATTGGATGAAATTTGGCATAGGTCACTTATTTGGCTCAAGGACGAACCCTATTTCAGATTTAGATATAGCTCCCATTTATATTTTCGTCCGATTTAATGTAAACGGTCCCTATATATCTCTCGATTTGCACAAAATTTGGTACAGCGTAATGAAATAGGTCTAGAATGATATGTGCAAAGTTTTGTGAAAATCGGTTCAGATTTGGATATAGCTCCCATATATATTTTCGTCCGATTTAAGGTAAATGGTGTACCAAAGTCCCTATATATCTTTCGATTTGTACGAAATTTGGCACAGCGTAATGAATTAGGTTTAGAATGATGTGTGTCAATTTTCTTGAAAATCGGTTCAGATTTGGATATAGCTCCCATATATATTTTCGTCCAATTTAAGGTAAATGGTGTACCAAAGTCCCTATATACCTTTCGATTTGTACGAAATATCGCACAGCGTAATGAATTAGGTCAAGAATGATGTGTGTTAAGTTTCATGAAAATCGGTTCAGATTTGGATGTAGCTCCCATATATATTTTCGTCCGATTTTAGGTAAATAGTGCACCAAAGTCCCTTTATATGCTTCGATTTGCACAAAATTTGGCTTAGCGTACTAAATTGAGCCTAGAATGATGAGTGGTGAGTTTCGTGAAAATCGGTCGAGATTTCGATAGAGCTCCCATATATATGTTCGTCCGATTTTATGTAAATGATGCACCAACGTCCCTATATATCCTTCGATTTGCACGAAATATGGCACAGCGTACTGAATTGAGTCTAGAATGATGAGTGGAGAGTTTCGGGAAAATCGGTTTAGATTTCGACATACCTCCCATACATATTTTCGTCCGATTTTATGTAAATGGTTCACCGAGGTCCCTATCTATATGCTTCGATTTGCACAAAATTTGGCATAGCGTACTGAATTAAGTCTAGAGAGATGTGTGTTAATTTTCGTGAAAATCGGTTCAGATTTAAATATAGCTCCCACACATAGATTATTTTTTTTAACAACGCGGCGTACCGAATAGCGTGTATCAATTTTGTTATAAATTGTTTTCCTTAAATTTTCCCCATGTTAGGATAGGTTGGAGACGAGCAATTGTTAGGATACATATGTACAATATACCCAAAGTGGTGGAGGGTATCATATAGTCGGCCCAGTCCGACTTTACTACTCTCCTTACTGGTTTCCTTTTGTTTTTTGTCTTTAAAAAATACATTCATCCATCCTTTTGATGGTTGCCAATGTTTGCCGAACGGGCAAACATTGTGGAATATTTATTACATTTGCGTGTGGTTTTGCATGATTTACACCATTATCATATTTCTTCTTCTTCGTTTGGACTTGGTGGTCATGGGGACTAATTGTTGAAATTTAGTTTTTAATGGCCCAAGTTGTATTTTTTTGCAGGGAAAATGTAATGGCATTGCTTGAAATGTCTTTGTAATGGAAATATTTATATGGTGATTATAAATTTTTTTTTTTTTTTTTGAAAAAATAGGTATAAAAAATGTGGATGCACTTTTTTAATTAATTTTTAAAATTAATAAATAAATAAAACCGTTAGACAACAGGCAACAAATCATAAATAATAATCAAATTACTGTTGATTTGTTTGTACACCCGCATGAAATTGTTATCACAGTTCTGTGCCAATTACAAATTAAGTAAAATACACAATAAAAAATGCATTAAAATTTATAAAAAATAATATATATATACAATATAAATTAAATCACATTAAATGGCTAACAAGCGTTGAATGGGTCTTTCAACTTTTTCCGTAAAGATTTATATTTATTAATAAAAACATTTGTTCCATTTTTATTACTTATACATATATACATACAGTTGTATTTTGGAATCTACATACATATATATGAAACATTTGCCGCATTGCCTTTTTTTATTATTAACAGATTATTTATAGACTGTTGCTAAAAAGTATGCCATTTTCTTTTGACGCTAATCATAATTTCATCAACTTAATAACGAATTGTATTCATTTTGACAGAACACAATATTCATGTCTTTTAATGTCTATATTTTTGTGTGGATGATGTTTTCCATCGCATTTGTGTATATGTACGACATATAGAGTAATTTCGTTTATATATATGATATTTGAAATAGAACTACATCTATTATTTTTTAGATAAAACAAAACTATAAAGAAACCGCAAAATCGCATATTTATTTGACATACTTAAATCCATTTTTTTTTATTTGCTAAAATATTGGAATTGCCGAACAGCTAATAGTTCAATTTGTATATATTATATAATTTGTTTAGGTGAGGATAGTGTGGAATTGGGTGGGATGGTGTTGGATAATATCTCCCAACAACTTGTCATAAAAACGATTTTATTTAAACATCCCAAATGGCGACTTCACGAGATAGAAGATAGTCTACAAGAACACGATTTAAAAAATGTAACCGAAAAGACTTTTTAATCAATTAATTGTTTCATTTATTCAAAAATACAAGCTTACTGGTCTAACATTCTTTAAAAAAATTTGTTAAAAAACCCAAGAAGATCAGAAAATTTACTGACAAACTATAAAAAAAATCTGAAGAAATTCACAATCACTGGTCTGTTGGCCTTGCAAAATATTCTTAAGGAGAACCCACTCATTCTCGATGTAAAATTTCGATGACTGGCAAATGAGCTAACATTAGGTTTCTTCGATAACTTTTCCAGTAAAAATTACACAGTAACATACCTTGCTCTCTCATGTGAAAACCACTAAACTTTAACTTTCTGCAGAGCTTACCCTTGAAAATGAGATACTTGTATTATCTTGTAAAGTTATGGTAATATTAAAACAATTTAAAATATTTATACCCCTTTATAACTTGTTGTATATGTCCTAT
Organism: Musca vetustissima; assembly: GCF_032173495.1. Lineage (NCBI taxonomy): Eukaryota > Metazoa > Arthropoda > Insecta > Diptera > Muscidae > Musca > Musca vetustissima. Next base: position 49,798 of record NW_026872688.1, read on the forward strand.
ATCCGCCATATCCCACGCAGAAACAATATTTAATGCATATTTTCATAATTTCCTTCATAATTTGTTTTTATTTTCATTTTGAACATGTATCCTGTATCTTATACGAAGCTACTTTTTTCCAGAAAAATATATATATTTCATTAATATCAAAACTATTTTCCTACATCGATCTACTTTTTCACTTTTTTCCTCTCTCTATATATCTTTTTTTAACAAATGTAGTATTCGTTGTTCGGTTGTGTCTTGTTTTGGTATTGTCCTGACTCTCCACTCACTAGATTGTGGTCAGGTGGCATTCCATTGTTTCCTTATTTTAGGCACTGCTACCGACCTCTGCATTGGTATTCACAAAATTCACATATGCATTTTCCAAATTATTTTGATATAAATGTCAAATACAATATATCCAATAATTGTTGATAATTGATATTGGGCTATGTTAAAATATAACCTATATTGGAAAAAATGTCTGTGTGTCACCATGTAAGAACTTAGAATCTTCATATGAAGCGAATGAAAACTTCAAAAATATCGAAATGGGTGCGATACCATTATATGGAGACTATATAAGAACAAGGACATTTTTCAATACTTTTTGGGCAACTAGCATATGACCGCTTCCAAAAGTACCTCAATATCTCAAACCTAAACACCAATTCTGGCCGCAACAGAAATCTAGCTCTACACTAAATTTGGTATCATTTATTACCCTTTGTACTCTTGTAATACTTATTTTGAAAAAAAATCCAAGTTTCCCCCAAATCCAAATTTAGTACCAGTCAGTACACATTAATATAAATTTCCATGAGTATCTATTTTAGTAACCATAAGTACGACATTGCAAAACTTCCCACGTACCCAAATCTTACTTCCAAACTGCAGGATTTTATCGGTGCACCTAAATTCAGTTTGTATCAAATTTAGTACCATTTAGTACACATAAGTACAAATTTCCATTACAACCGAAATCATACAATCAATGACATTTTTACCCAATTTCAGGCTTCCAGCTCTATCGGTTCACTCTTAATCCAAATTGTACCAAATTTAGTCCCATTTAGTACACATTAGTAGGCATTTCAAAAACTTTCAACATATCCCAACCCAACACCAAATGTCAAGATTCCAGCTCAATCGTTACATCTAAATCCAAATCTTGTTCTATTTAGTGCACATTAGTACAAATTTCTAAAACCTTCTACATAGCCCAATCCTACACACCAACAGTGATCCTAACTTCAAAATTCCAGCTCTATCGGTTCACCCAAATCCAAATTTGGTAACATTTAGTACGAATTTCAACAACTTCCTATATACCACATCAGTGACTCTAACATCAAATTTCAAGATTCCAGCTCTATCGGTTTACCCAACTCCAAATTAGGTACCATTTAGTACACATTAGTACGAATTTCCAATACGTTCTACATACACCAATGTTACACCCCAACAATGATTCTAGCTTCATATTTCAGGATTCCAGCTCTATCAGTTCATCCAAAATTCAAATTGTACCAATTCAAATTGTACCAATTGAAATTGTACCAATATAGTACCCATAAGTATGAATTTCCAAAACTGCATCCATACCTCAATCCTACACTCCAACTGTAACCGTATTTCCAAATTTCAAGGTTTCCAGCTCTATTGGTTCGACTAAAACTTAAATTGTGCCAAATTTAGTACACATTATTACGAATTTCCAATATTTTCTACAAAGCCCAATCCTGATCCTCAAATAAAATGTCAAGATTCCATCTACATCGGTTAACCCAAATCCACATTTGATACCATTAATAAAAAGTTCCAAAACTTCATACATCGGTTCACCCAAATTTTAAATGTTACCAAATTTAATTTACGTTAGTAGGCATTTCCAAAACTTCCTCAATTGCTGAATTCTATACCCAACAGTGATCCTAACTCCAAATGTCAAAATTCCAGTTCTATTGGTGCCATATAGTAAGTACACATTAGTACGAATTTTCAAAATTTCCGAAATACCCAATGCTACATCCCAACAATAATCCTAACTCCAAATTTCAGGATCAAAGCTCTTTTGGTTCACCCATTTCCAAATTGTACCAATTATAGTACGATTTAGTACTTTTCGTACACATAAGAAAAAAAGTACCAAAATTACGTTCATATTCCAACCCCAAACTCCGGCAGTAATGTTAATCCAAATAGTGCTGTAATTACTTTTTTCGAATTTTGGGACGAAAAATTCAGCGTCTCTAGATTGTGGGTCACTGAATCCAAAAATGTGATTTGTATCCTTTTTTCTTATCTGTATAATCGACAGGATCAATTTTTGGGCTGTGACCATGTGTTCACACTATCACTGCTCGGGTATAGGTTTTTTAAATGATTTATTGATCGTATTATGAATGTGACCATATGGTCACGCTAGCACAGCTCGGGTTAATTTTAAATTTCAGGATTCCTGCTCCATTTGTATCATCAACTAAAAACTGTACCAAAAAAAGTACCATATATTACTTTTCCTATACATGAGTACACTTTCTTATATCCACCATTGCAAATTTTAAGTTTTTAGCTCTATCCATTCACATGCTACGAAATTGTACAAAATTTAGTACATTTTAATACTTTTCGGAATGTCCAAAAAACCCTTTGCTATATCTATTCAGTGACACTCATTTCAAATTTATGAGTTCTAGCTCTATCGGTTCGCCAAATACAAATGTTACCACATTTAGTACATTTTCTACCGTTCTAGTATAAATTTTCAAATACCCTCCTTTGGACAAAGAGTGACCCTTACTCAAAAATTCAAGATTCGAGCCGTTTCGTCTGGGCGTTGATGACTTGTTAAGTCTGTCTGTCAGTTATTCTATCGCTTATAGCGACAAAATCAGCCGGTCACTTGACCACCGTTATAAGCTATTCCCGGTGTTTATATTAAAATAATGTAATTGACCGCCATTTCTACGAATACAAACATTTTTGTACGAAAATCCCTCCATCTATCACCCATTTATCTTATCTATGTATCTCTGCAGCATTACAAAACTATCTATGAACAATCTACCTTTTTATTAAGTTTGTGTTAAATTAAATTTAACATCTTCAGCATTTAACACTTGTTTGCCATCTCTCAAAATCTAAAATATAGTGAAAACATATACGATAACAAAAAATTAAAATTCACACATACAACCATTTATTTATTTGTTTGTTGGTGTGTAGATGGAAACATGACAAGGCAAATAAAGAACCCCTCAAATACACCAACATTTGTGGGCCATAATTTATCTTCCAGGTTAAATATGTTTCTGTTTTAGGTTTAAAACATTTATTTTCAGTTTTTTTCTTGTTATGTACGATTGCCACAAAAAGGTAAAATATGTATGTGTCCGAAATATGTATGTACATAGTAGATAGATATACCAAGAGATAGGTGTTTAAATTATACATACATATGTACGTAGTAGTATAATGCCTGTATGTATCTGCATTTCCTTTGCGCATATCACATAATTTTCCAAGTTTTTTTCTCTCTCTTTGAGCAACCCTCAGTGTTCCACTCACCATCAGCACAGCAAACAAACCAAAAAGTTTTAAATTTCATTCATCCGTCCATCCATTTATTCCTCCTTTGGGGGAAATGAATGGCTAGGTAGAAGGAAATCCATATACCCCAGCCGAACCTTGTGTACACCGGCAATACACGGACACGAATATTCCTGCTGCCATCTCGTAAATAGTATCTCTCTCCATGTGTCTTTTATTTGAATTAATGCTGTTGTTGCTATTTTTTGACAGTTTTCTATGGTGGATATATTTCAATGTCTGCAGCAGTAGAAACACACAGGGAGAACACTACGTGTGTGTGTGTTTTTTTCTGTGTGGAAAACAACATCTTCCGTTTCCTTTATTTTGATGTTATTTTCAATTCTTAATTGAATTAGAATTAAATACCAAAAAAATTAAAACATATGCATTTGATTACAAATACTACCTGGATAATTATAAAATCCGATTAATTTTGCTTGAGGATTTTGTTTGAAATATTAAGGAGGAATTTACAATACGAATTATAGAACTGAAAATATTTATCACCAAAAATGGGGATAAAAACTAATAGTCGAAACATTTTTCCACTTCGATTCACACACCTCCAAAAAATGAGTTTTGAATGATCCAACAGCTCCTTCTGGCAATAAAAATAAAAATCATTGACCATGAATTTTTTGAGTGCGGAAATAAAGAAATGTCATTACGTGCTACTGTGAGGCGGATGGCCACTTAATTCCACAGTTTCGGTCAAAAAGAGGCTACTTTTTTCAAATTTCTTCGAAGATCTGAAGGTAAACAAAATTCAAAAGAAAGAACAAGAAATACGTGAGCAAATCGATATGTACAGGAGTCAGAATGAGGTCCGGTAATTTTACCAACCAGTGAAACACCAAACCGAAGGATTCAGGCACATCCTCCTGTAGAGATGGAGAAGGACACCAGGTGACATATACAGACAGCGTGTTGAGGATGTGGAAGAAGCATTTTACAAAGCTTCTGAAATCAAATAGTAACCGCGAAGAAGATGCCCCAGAACCAATAAGAGATGACGGTATACAGTGTATACCACCTAGACAAGATGAGGTTAGAATAGTAATCAATCGGCTGAAGAGTAATACAGCAAAAGGAGTTGTTGTTGTAGCAGCCCTATTGCTTTTACACAATGGGCTGAGGTGACAGACGTTGGCCGACTAAGACTCGGTTCGTTTCGGATCGTAGACCCCAGGAGTCGATGAGTTACATGCTTGGAGCCTGCACCAACTGATTAGTACAATTTGGCTACATGCCTAATGATTGGAACCTCAGCAATTAGTCTGCTTCCCATCGCATATAGAGTGATATCCAGTGTGCTGTGTGAACGACTGAAGCCAATCGTCAATGACATTATTAGACCATACCAATGCGGCTTCAGACCTGGCAAATCCACCAAAGACAAGATTTTCACACTGCGTTAAATCCTGGAAAAGACCCACTAGAAAGTCATCGACACATTCCACCTATTCGTCGACTATAGAGGCCGCATTCGATAGCCCAATCCGGTCAGAGGTATATAAAGACATGTCTGCGTTCGGCATTCCTGAAAAATTAATACGGCTATGCAAGATAACTTTAACTGGCTGAAGTTAAAGTCGGAACGGCCTTTCGGAGCCCATCAATACCGAACGAGGATTCAGGCAAGATGACAGTATGACACTATGTACAATAAAGAATACATGTTAATCGCATATGTCGATGACATCAACATAATGGGTCGAACATTGCGAGAGGTAACAGCCACCGTTGAACATATTGAAAAGGAATCTGCCAAAGTTAGAATGGCAGTAAATTGCGAGAATACCAAACTGATGGTATCAACGCGCAAGACGCCCAGTAGACTCAGACCAACTGTGGTACTTGAAAACTACAACTTCGAGGTAATGAACGATTTTATATACCCCACCATAAATAAAACTAAAAACATCAGCTTTGAAATCCGGAGAAGAATAGTGTTATCCAACAAATGCTACCATGGTCTGCGTAAGCAATTCAAAAGCAATGCCACCTCTCGCCAGACCAAACTCACACTCCACAAGACGCTGATATATCCCATGCTGTTGTATGGACCTAGAGCATGGGTACTTGCGCAAGCAGTTCTTGAAGTGTTTGAAAGAATAATTCTTTGGAAGATCTATGACCGATCTGCGTCGACGGTGAATATCGCCTTCGAATGAACCATGAGCTGTACCATCTATTCTCGGACATCGTCATAGTCAGACGGATCGATCTGCAGGGACAACATTGGCTAGGCCATGTTGTGAGAATGGATGAGGATGTACAGCTCAAAAGGCTCATAAAATCGAGTCAATTGATGGTTCAGGCAGAAGGGCAGGGCCACGAATTCGATGGAAAGATCAAAACGAGAATGATAACATCTCGGATAATGGTCCTTCATATTGGATGGCCTAGCACAATACCGACGCGCCTGGAAATCTTTTCTAAGCTCAGTATATGGAACAAAAGTTCTGTCACAAGCCTGCTAAGTAAGTAAGTAAGTAATTCCTATTGTTCCTATATCGGAATAGTTCAAATGAGCTAGTTCGTTCCGGAACAACCCAACTCTATATGTTGTGTGGTATTTGTTTTTTTTATTGACAGATCGATTTTAGGTATTTTGATTGCCCATATCCTTTTTTTATCGATTGTAGAATTGTAAGGAATACAAAATGAAGAATTGTGTTTTTGCAAAATAGTCAGGATGAATCACAGTTTGTTGTTTTTATAAAAAATTACTATTTATTAGTGGGGAATGTATGGCATTGTTCGCCGAGGGGTAAGGCAGGGAAGGCTATAGTTTCGGATCCCGTCACTGATCCTCATCAGTTCCCTTAGTTTTTTGAAGGGGTATTCTCCCCAGAGGCTATTTTTTGCTTCTTTACAAGAGACCTTTCATACCCAAAAGTCTATTGTAACAAATCGAAGTTCTTACGTTACCAGCGATACGACCTCAATGAGATACGGCCATCGTATAGCAAATTTTCGCAGTGCTATACGATGGTGGTTCATCGTAATACAAAAATTAAAGTTCACCAATGCCATCTTGTCGCGACAACCCACGTCGAAAGTTGTAAAAAATATTCACGAGTTTGTTCCCCTTTTTTTGGTAAATCGATCTTTCAGTTTCGTATGAACAACACAACACATGGTCGTACGTCACACCATACTCATTGAGGCTTAGATGATAAACATCTTCTAAAGTTCAACTGGGAATATCAGATGGAGCCATTTAATATTGCCTATGCCAGAAATATATATAATCGCCCTCGTATCCATTTGTTTACTTGTTACTTAATTTGTTTAAACCAGAAAATTAGATAACCTAATCTAAAAAAAAATAAATATAATCTATTAAATGAAAATATGAAAATTAGTCTTAAATGGCCATCGAATTATACCCACAAAACAACAATTATGATGAGCAGTCATAAAAATTAGTGTGCTCAAACATTATTAATTATTAAATACCATGTTTGTATTTCTCTTCATTAAAACACCAAAAAAAATAAAATAAATAAAACCCTCAAATTAATTTAATTAACAAACCATCGATTGGTATTTAACTTGTCGAAGCTGTTAATTATTTAAATACTTAAGGGAACCCCCCCCCCCCCCATTCTCAATTTTTTTTTTTAAGATTTTAAATGGGCTGGTAAATGAATACCAATGCTTGTAAAGGTTTGTAACTTGGCACATATATATTTGAAGATTTAAAAAGGAAGAAAAATACTTTACCAAAATTTGTTGTTGTTTTTTTTTTTGGGTTCAAAGAAAAGTCCATATTTTCGATGGCGGGCATGATAACTCCACACTGGAACATCGGAATCCGAAAATTCCAACTGGCTCTCGTATGAACTAGGATTATTGACTTCGCACACCAAATAACAAAATGGCGGAACTTTGAAAATTTTTTTTTGGAAAATCGCCTATTTTTTTACCAAAAACTAAGTTAAAAAATAAGGAAGATCTTCACCGATTGGCTTTATCCTAGTTCATACGAGAGCTACACACTCCCTGAGAAACGTGTCAAAATTTGAAACCGATTGGATTATTAGTTTTTGAGTTATCGTGCCCGCCATTCGTTGTGAGAAAAACGCGTTTAAAGTTTGAAAATCCCTTTAGCCGTCACTTGATGCTGACACAATAAATCGGCTATATCTTCAAGAGTTCTTGCGATTTTCACTTGAAATTTTGTAGGAACATTCTAGAATTAGAGTAGATAGGAATTAAATCAAAAAAATTTTTGACACCGAGAATGGGGGGGTCCCCTTAAATAAAACACACATTTAAAGACTGGCCTCTCCAAAATAGAGAAAAGAAAAATTGATGCATAATAATGATAAGTCAAAAATGAAAAAAATCAATGACATTTTATTTCTTTTTTTTTTTTTTTTTTTTTTGTTTGATAAATGTCATATGGACACTAACCGTGTTGAATACTTATCAGATCGTGTAATCACGTTCGGTAACATAGCATGGCAACTGATTAACTCCAAACAACTGATAGAATATGGCAAAGGAATATTTTTTTTTTAAAATATTTTACAAATTCTTCTTTTAAGACCTTTTCGTGTTATTGTCACATATTTTTGTTTTTGATTTTTTCTACAAATATGCTGCTGCCAGAGATATGTTATCTAAAACAAACAATCTTTATTCAAAATAGGTTTTAATATGATTTCTATATCCTCGGGCAATGTTATCATACCGTTCATTGCCAGCCTCGATCATTTCATGGGTTTGCTACACTCTAAAGTAGAGGGTACTCATTTGCATGAAATGGTTAACATAACCACAGGGTCTTTGGTGACATTAATTTTTTCACCCCTTCTTTGGGATGTGTGTTTGGTGGTGTCTTAGTTTGTCGGCGTTGCCTTCAGTTGAAATCACAATAGAATTCGCAATTTTTATACCCTACACAACTATGTTGTCAGGGTATTATAGCTTTGTGCAGCCCCAAAAGTTTGTAACGCCGCGAAATATTGGTCCTAGACCCACCTTTAAGTATACCGATCGTCATATCTCAACTAGCTGAGTCGATCTAGACATGTGTGTCCGTCCGTCCGTCCGTCCGTCTGTCCATTATAATTTGTAAACACGATACAGGCCAGAGTTATTGACCAATCTTCACGAAATTTTGCATGTAGGATGGGTTCTGGCCAATGAAGACCCCTATTGTTTTTGGAAAAGATCAAATAATATTTAGGGGATGAAATGGACCAAAAACTTTATTTTTGTCGGTTTTTCTGGTCGCTCCAGAGGCCGCAATTATGGCCCAAACACCGCGAATTTTTGCATTGAGAAGGGGATAGGGCCAAAGAATAAACATACCTGTTTTGATAAAGATCGGTAAATATTTAGCGGGTCAAATGGACCCTAACTTTTGTGTGAAAAATGACAAAATTTGTATTCTATAGCGTATATATTTACCACTGAAGGACATAGACCCGAGAAGTTGATAGTATATCCATGAGTAGAGGTTGACCTTTAAATTGATAACAATTATATTGCCGTAGGTACTCGGATGCGGGAGTTACACTTAAATATTTACAGGTGCTTAAGTATTTATATATTATTTAGTAAACTATTACTACACTGGAGGGCAGAAATCGCTTTGAAATGTTCCATGAGGTTCCAGTTATGGTCAAGGAAAATGCCTAAAATATTAGGTAATGATCAGATAATAATTTTTCGGATAAAGTGGACCGAAAACTTAATTATTTGTACTTTTCGAGTCGAAAGCCGAACATCACAACACAACCCACGGTGAAGGGAATCTGGACAAGTAATTATAGGGGTTGTACTGATTATTAGTAACATTTGCTGACCACTAGCCAGTCAAAAGTATGCAAATATCGCGAAATATTGCCCAATCTCAGAATATAGAACCACAGAAAGTTAGATTTTAATTGAAGTTGTGTAGGGTATCACACAAGTTAAGATATAGTTTTGCACATATACTGCTACATTTGTATTGAATATAGAATGCAACGTCACAGCCTTATTTTCGGAATTCTAACGATTTCCCAAATAAGTAACAGTATAGCTACTTCGGTTAAAAGCAGAATAGTACCGTTCAATATTCCGGAAAGCCAGTATACAGCCACTAACAATGAATAAAACGGGTAAAACCTTGAAAAATCAGACAATGGAGGCTAAAGCCTTCAAAATACCGAAAATTGGTCGTTAACGTTACATGGGACCTATACCAGAACGTAAGACGATATTCATAACTTTTGGTATGAACATCCTATGGGATCCTGCAAAATCAAAATAAAACAAATTTGGTTGAATACCGAATAATGAGGGGGGTACCACTATATGACCTTAGAGGAAACTTCAATCAATGTAGATAACAGTTGGTACATCAATTTTCTACTCAATGAGAATCCAAGAGAATAAAATTACAGCCAATTTGGTTGAATCACGTGCTCAAACCCGCGAAGAATACCGAAATACTCAAAAAATGGATCAATACAAATAAATTTTAGTAGAAAAATTTATACTCAGTGAGAACCCAAAATACCAAATATGAGGGTACCTCGAAACGTGATCCAGTATTGCGAATTTTTGAATAGGAGATTTTAAGCTTAATGTGAATCTCTAATACCAAATTACAGCGACTTAGTTCCAATAATGCGAATAAAAGCATCAAACTGTCGATTTTTTGCGGTACATTTATATGGGGGTTACCCGAAATAGTGGACCAATATTGAAAAAATTTTCAACACCATTGTACTCCAAATACCAGATGATGATACCAAAAGGTTGGCCGATATACCCATTTTCAATACCAAATATCGTAGGTGTAGTAGCAATGTTGAAAGCTCTATCATGATTTCATAAGACAGTCTATCCATCCGTCTTATGAAATCATGATAGAGCTTTCAATATCGAATATGCTGGCTAACCGACATAAAATTATACTCTGATAAAGAATATAAACATTTTATAGGGTCTCCGGTGAATATATCGAGGTGTTGTAAACGAAATGACAAATTTAATAAAGGGATTGGTAAGTAGACATTCGATTAACCGACTTTTTGTACGGAAAAGTCTAAAAGTAGAAGTTGGCTTTTTATCTTTTCATAACCGACTTTCGATTATCTTTATAATTTTTTTGTTTTTTTTTATCACATGGAGCTTATGAAAAATTAAATATTTTGGAATTTTCATTTACCATCATGAAACAAGATCGATTCTGGCATATGTTAAATACTTTAGTATCAATAGTCGAAAATCGATTTTTAACACATTTGAAAAATCAAAAAATCTAAAAGTCCACTTTAGCCCTTTAATGTAATATTAGGTTAGGGGACGAGAAATCCATTACTTTTATATAAGCTATAGGACTATATTTAACATGCCTCGGAATGGCCGATTTGGGCCAGATATGCACCGTTTTGTTGTTGTAGCAGCACTATTGCATTTACACAATGAGCTGAGGTGATAGACGTTCGCCGAGTAAGACTCGGGTCGTTTCGGATCGTAGACCCCTCTGTCGTGGAAACGATGCACCGTTTTGTTGTATGATTTCTTGCCATTTTAAAGGTAACTTCATAATGCCTCTCTCATAGAAGTCCTGCTCTATATTTGCAAAAAACTCCAGTAGTTGATTTTCATAATCCTCCCTAGATACCTATTTTTTTATCATTAAGAGAAACCACACCACCCCCCCCCCCCCCCTTCTCGATTTTTTGAAATTCTAACGGTGTTAGAAAGAGTACATGTCTGGCTCTCGTATATACACTCACAGAGAAACGTCCCAAAATTTGAAATCGATTGGGTTATTAGTTTTTCAGTTATCGTGCCCGCCATTCGCAAAAACGCTGTTTGGAGAAAAACGCGTTTAAAGTTTGAGAAGCCCTCTTGCTGTCACCTGATGCTAACACAATAAATCGGCAATATCTTCAAAAATTGTTGAGATTTGGAAATTTATAGGGACATTCTTGAATTAGTGTAGGTTCCGAGAATGGGAGGGGTCCCCTTAAAGAATTTTTGCAATGCAAGAAAAAGACTAAAATCGCTTGGTGCCAAGTCCGGACTGTACTGCGGATGCACTAAAACTTCCCAACCAAGCTCCCGAAGTTTCTGGCAAGTCACTGTAGATGTGTGTGGCCTAGCGTTGTCCTGGTAGAACAAGATACCTGTTCTGTTGGCCAATTCTGACCGTTTCTGGTCAATTGCTATCTTCAAACGGTCCAGTTGTTGGCAATAGAGATCCGAATCTAGTGTTTGACAATTCATAATAAATAAGCCCCTTCCAGTCCCACCAAATGCATAGCAGAACCTTCCTGGCCGTTAGTCCTTTTTTGTTTTCTCCCAGGGTTATCGTATGTGATCCATTTCTCATCTCTAGTCACCACCTGTTTAAGAAATGGGTCTATATCATTCCGTTTGGCCAAGGCTTCGCTGATGGAAATTCGATCCATCCCATTTTTCCTGTTAATTGATGTGGCACCCAAACATCGAACTTATTTTTGAGTCCAGTTTTGTGTGAATAATTTAAAACAGTTTTATGGTCGATTTTTAGCTCCTGGGCGATGCCACGACTGCAAACATGCCGGTCAACTTCGATCATTTCTTTTTCCCTAACATAATATATACTCCACATTGTGGCGGAGGATTGCATACGAAGATACAAAGTTATTATTATTTATTCCTGAATTGCAGGATCACATGAGACTCGAATTCGGCTTTATACGTTTTTAATATGTTCATCAAGTGCTTCAATCCAAAAGATGAATTTTCATTTTTAACAAATTATGATGAAACTTGGAAAACAATTATTGAAATTCAGTTCAAATTTACATATAATTCCAACATATACTTGTTCGTCCAATTCTATGGAAATTGAGAACCAAAACTCCGATTGAGACAAGATTTTGCTTAAGGTATCCAATTAGTTTAAGTGTGGTATTTTTTTTCAATATTTATTTTATATTTATTTTTTTCTTTGGAAAAAGGGGTCACGTCGAAGAGTTGCCACTCTTCGACTTGACTCAAATTTGAGATATTCGATTCATGGTTTATATCCCGATGTTTCAAATTCGTCATTATTAGGCAAAAGAATTGACAATATACATACATTACTTAACGAGTTTCTTCAGAGCTTCGATCCGATCACAAGCTGCAACAGTAAATTACAAAACATTGAAGTTCTACCTAAATCTGTAGTAGAATTATTGATTCCGCCAACTATTTCCGTAGGTGATGTTCCATCTGATGATAGTGATGTTGTAAGACCATAGGACAAATAGGCTATTGTGGCCATATTAACGTTTGAAAATATACACAAAGTTCATCTGACCAGTATTGCCGTTTTGTACATTGCAGACCAAATTTGATTCGAAAAACAAATAAATTTTCAATTTGGTCTGATGTTTGGCCATTTCGGTCCATTTTCATGTTAATTTAGGAGAAATCCGCTTGAATTTTTATCGTTGGTGCGATAATCTGATTTTGGTCTGTTTTTAGGTACATTTTGGTCCGAAAGGGAATTTAGACATCTATTCAACTTTGCCGGCATTTATCTTTTGGATGAAGTACTACTTCGCGTGAAAGTCCACATTAAACTTTCCCGCAATTTTAAAAAATGAAAACATTCGAATTCGGTTGAATTATTATATAATACTATTATCCTTTTAATTTAGTTATTAATTGCCAGATTCTTGCAATGTACGTACCACAATTCCAATATTTCAGCATCAAAAGACTGTGGCACAACACCCCAACAGCATAACACCCAAACAACATAGCAAAACATACACATATATGGAGCGTGAACAAATGAGAAGGAGAGAGAGTTTTAAGAGAGCTCTCCATAAAATACTCATTTGAAAACAAGAGGGAGGAGCTAACTTGTACACATGAGAGAGTGAGAATTGATTTCTATTTGTCCCTGCTCTCTTGAAAACAATTGCGTTCTGTTTGTTTATTTTTTGTGCCTGTGTGTGAGTGCGTTGTGGTGGCAACGGTGGTGATTTTCAGATAACCCCTCAAAGATTGTTTTGTTGCTGCTGCATCTGTAATACACACATTTGTTTGTTTTTGATTTGAAAGATGGATAAAAATTATCTCAAATGAAAAAAGAAAAACAAATGAGAGCACCCATGAGTATGAGAGTGAATACAGTAAGAGAATGAGTGTGTGTGTGACTGTGGTGGGGAGGCTTATCATAAATTGTATTAACATCAATACAAACAGATGAAATACCCGATTATCTCCCTACCGACGGTATTCGTTTTTGTTATATGCATACATACGTATGTATGCAGTTACATTGTCTGGACAATTGAAAAAAAGGCATGAAGACATCTGCATTTGCATCTTCTGTCCATGTCGTTGTTGTTTCTGTTTTGTGGGAGAATTAATTGTCGATGTTGTTGTTGTAATTGCTGCTGTTTTTTTGTTTTAGGTGCAAATACAGACGTTCTGTTTTGCTGAAAGAGACAACATTGTTAAGGCCCAACTCACGCCTACTCTTCCTCCATGATCGGCTAGCCAGCCATGCATGCATGCATGAATGCATGCCAGGCATCCCACCCCATCCGTCCATACACACAGATAAAACAACTGACAAACCGACAGACAAACATCAAAGCGTGATGATCATTATCTGCCAGTTTATTCGTATAGCGCCAAGCTTTTTATTATTATTTTGATGGTATTGGTTTTGTTGGACTACCTCTTGGCTGTTGTCGGTGTTGTTGCTGGTGCTGCTGCTGCAACAGCTATTTCAGCTCTGCCATGGCTGACTGGCTGGCTACCTTCTCTCGTTATTGTCATTTGTTGTTGGGGTGATTGTTTGGCGTGTTATTTTCGATGCCATTAAACTTCTTTATCTGCTGGATAAAGCTGTAAATATCCGCGAGATTTACTACACGACGCGTGTCATTTCGTAAGCCAAGCGATTGCCAATTGGAAACAGCATAACTCTCCTACACGATTTTGTGTGTGCGTTTCTTTTTTGCCTTACTTGAGGTGAAAAGCAAAGAAGAAAAATACCGCCGCCATAGCCATACCATAAAGAAAAGACCCAAAAAAACTCGAAATAAGGAAAGAAAAAAAAGAACCTCAAACGTCCGGCCACATTGAGACCCCAAAAATTGTTCAACCATACGACAGCCAGTCAGTCGTTGGGCTGCTGGACATTTTGGCCTTTGTTACGATTTCGGCCGCCATATGCAATTGCATTAAATCGCGTCGTAGTTATTCGCCTCGATCCTCTTTTTTCGGTCAATTGTAAATCCCCAAAAGCGAGTGTCGGCCGCGACTGGGTCATTGTTCTTAAATGTGAATGTTAGTCGAATCGGCTGCTGCATCCGCTCACATCCGTTAAGGTTAACATATTCACAGGAAAAATATGTTGTAACGGTCATCGGTAGGTCGGTCGGTTGTCCGTCGTCGTCGTTGGTTTGCGGTCATCGCTGCCCTATCTCTGTGGCAATGTTCGTTTTGTGTGTGTGCAAATATCAGTTGATTTGAAATCTGTTCGCATTGTAAAATTCCCAAACGTATTGTGACGTTTTATTTCGAATGGCGGCTTTTATCACAGAATTAAATTGCTAAAAACAGAGGAAGAAGAAAAAAAATGAAAAAATAAGCCGCCAAACAATTGAAGACAATACGTGAAATAAAAAAAGAAACCAAAAACAAAAGAAAGCAAATTTAAGAATAAAAAAACAAAGGCAAAGTGTTAAAGGTAATATGTTGTGAAGGTGGTGTTAAAGGTGTTTGTGAATTATTACAATCTGCAAAGAGATTTTTTGGTGTTAAAGATTTCATTATTAAAAATATTGAAAAATATAAAAAATTTTAAACATTAAAATTTACAATTGCAAAATTAAAACCTAAGAATTTTCTAGTGAAACTTTAAGAATTATTTTTCAAACCGTACTTTGCATTGTTCGCCACCATGTTGGTCCCCCCGGATATGATGGCCGCTCAGACGCGCATGATTTATCAAATGAATCGCTATTGTGCTGAACGTGTACAGGCGCGAATGTTCAAAACCGCCACCGCAATTCGAGAAATTTGTAAAATTGTCCAGGACATACTGAAGGAGGTGGAATTACAGGAACCACGTTTTATATCCAGTTTGGTGGAATGCAATGGAAGGTAAGTTTGAAAAAAAACAGCAGTAAATAAAGCGCCGGAAAAAGTATTCGGTCCTAATCTTAATTTATATTTTTTAAGCTTAAATTTTTAAATTGTAGTTTATCCGAAAGTATAGTGGTTTGAAAATAATAACCTTTGATGAACTCACAATCAGAAAAATTTTGCAATATCGAAGTTTTCATGGTTGATTGCGGAGTATAGAGTAATCGAGGTCCAAAACTTATTTATGTTTAATTGAGCTTCAAATTTTGAAACTTTTCTTTTATTTAAGAGATAACTATTGTCATAAGTTTAAATAAAGATATTGTCATAACTTTAAATAAAGATATTGTCATAACTTTAAATAGAATTCCGATAAAAGACAATTGTGGCAAATCGACGTTGTGGGGGTTGGTTGGGAATTAACGAGTAATTTGGATTTTTTTTTTAATTTTCGTTTTTTTTAAGAGATAAAAGAAAACTTCTTCTCTAGAATTGCCGAAGACATTGTCATATTTTTTATAGTAAGGTTTGTCTGATTTTGAAACTTTTTCACTTTCTAAAAAAATGTATGGGGGCTATACAGAAATCGCTGAGATCGAAACTCCCAAAAACACCCGAAGGATATTAACAATTGTTAACAACAAAGTGATTTACTAATTAATAACACAGCGAGACAAAACCAATTCAAGGTTTTGGAATGGAAAATACCTATACGATGGCAGTTCGGAAATTTCTTAGCCTAGCGCAAAAAGCGCGGTACAAACAGAAAAACTCCAACTCCTTCATATAGAAACAGATCAAAAAAGACCCATCCGCAATTTTCTACAATGGAAGCACGCATTTATGAAGAAGTTGCCAGATCGAAACAAAATTAAAATCTGTTCATAACAGAGATTAAAGTTTACAAAACACTTTTTAGGCTAGGAATTTTTCGAACTGCCCTCGTTTGGTTTGAAATACCTTGGCGAGTATATGAAAATACCACCAGAAAATTGTCATAGGTCAAAATTCGGAGATATTTCATTATCATTTTTTGCTAGCGGTCCTACAATAAATGAAGAGATAGCTTCATATCTTGTTTAGTAGCTATTATATGTATTTTTTGAGATTACATTTCCGCAGTGAAATGGAATGATGATTTTTTGTTTAACATTTCGTTCTTCTAACTCGATTACTTTGGCATACTTTTCGCCCTTCATTTATTTAAACGGTCTCGATTTATCCCCAGATGCGATTTTTCATCCTGGCAATATTCTACAAAAATGATGTTCATGTTCATTAGTTCGGGTCCTCTAATATATGTTACGTTTTCCTCAATTTTGCCCGTGTCATATTACTAAAAACCTATTTGTATGTATTTCAATAAATTCAGTATAAATTCTTTATTGTGAAGAACTGTCGAATACGTTACGAATTTGTTACTGTAAACATGTACCGTTAAAGAAAATACTGGTTTTATATATTCTTGAAACAGATATTCAGTTAACATGGCATATTATTACAATACTAGTAAACAAACGCGATAAATATATTGAACCGGACTATTATCGGTTTTATTATCTTAATATCCGGTTCAATATTCAGAAAACTAGATCTTTCATCCTCGAAATTTGTTTCGGCATACCGATGTTTATATATAATTTTTCCCTGTATATGAAAGATTACGTCTAATAAGTAATTTTTAAGTTTAATCAGAATATATGTCATGTCATATCAAGGATCCAGAGAATATTGTTATACACTAGTGACCAAAACAAAAATTGTCAATATTATAAATGGTTTTTCTGTTTTGAATCGGGTACTTTATGCAATTTTTAAAAACAAAACCAAAAATGCAAAATTAATGTTGAAATGAATTGAAAAGAAATTGTATCAACTCTTGCATGGACAAAACTAAAGCAATTCTACTGTACAACAGATGAGCTCTGAAATTTTAATTCTTTTTAACGTTATAATTACTGTGTTTTGGTTTCTACACCTATTTCTATTCTTAATGATCATTTTTAAAAGGATTCCATTATGTCTGTACGTCTATAAACTAGCAAATTATTAGAGATTATGAAAAAATTTAGCACAGAAAATGATGTCAGAGAAATAATTCATAAATAAATCTGTGATTTCTTGAATTATAAGTCGGTTTTATAGTACGTTTACATTTAACCGGATTTCGTTAACCCAATGGGTTTCAATTGTAAATTCCTTTGCATATATGTCAAATAAATCCTCATGAAGCAGTTTAACCCGATAAAAAAGTTCTAATGTATATGCCGTTTTATGAACTAGTTTAGTAGGGACTGTTAATAACGGAGGGAGGCTGCAAAAGAACATCACTTCGTACTAACCAACTTGTTAGAGAAGTAAAAAACATCCATTTTGGAGTTCAACGGAATTTGTGAGAGGGTTGTCGTTGGATTAAATCTCAGAAACAGAGCGTACCGAATCTGTGGAAACAGGTCTACATACTCGGAATCCGTCAAGTTTATTTCCAGAAAAGCAAAATCTTATATCAATTGGAATCCGACTCAACGGATGAATTAAAGTTTAATATTTAAGGGTTAGATGCTAACAAATTTGCTGTGAGAAGGCCTAAAAATCAAAGACTAAGGCTCAGTATTGCAAGGGTACAGGGAAGCATGGCACTGGGCTGTTTTTCTTTTTATGGCGGAAGTCAAAAATCGCTGTTACATAAACGAACAGACATAAAATCTTCTCAAAGGTACAGGATACGAGGAATAGTATACCCAAAGATGACCAGGGCCCCCCTTTATACTTTGCTGTCTCGTAGGTGTGCTGCCGTAATCAAGAATAAGCTTATTTTCAAGAAAAAAAAAAATTAAAAAGTTGCTTTAGTTTTGACCAAGCAAAAATTGGCCAATGTAGTTTTCCAAATAATATTTTTTACTTCAACACAATTTTTTAAAGTGAATCAATTACATATTTATTTTTAAAAAATTTACAGTTCATTTATTCAGTTTGCAGTTTTAGTTGCTTTAGTTTTGGCCACCAGTTTATATTGCCAATCATTTCGACCAAAGGAATCAATTATTAACACTTGTCATTCTTCCGATTTTTTTCAGATTTATATTCTAGCCTTCAATATAAAACAAATGTAAGACTATTTCCAGTTTTGTCGAAAACATTCCGTAAAAATTGTGCCACGCGTAGCAATGATTAGTCCATACTTGTGAAATGTTCTTTAACACTAGAACGCCGAAGGCGGTCATTTTGACCGCTTTCCAATTTCATGTTCAAAAGCAACTGTGCATTTAATGACACTCAATTTTTTGTTTTTTGAAAATAGAATTCCAGTCATTGAAAAATTTTGTTTTCCTATAAACGTAAACATATTTCGGTTAATAAAGAAAATGTTTTCATTCATTTTCGCCGTTTTCAACGGACACACATGTAAATAAGGTCCTTGCGTATTTGGGTAATACGGACGTTCAACAAACCCTATAAAGGTGAGAAGGTGGGTATTTTAGTACGCAACGCACTGAATTTAGGTACGGGCCTTACAGATCTTCTACGAAATTCCCAACACCTAGCCTTATGACGGATGAGGTTATTATATACACTTTGTTATCGCAAACAAGTGCCTCATCGGAATATTGGTTTTTGCTTCCATGGACCTAATCTATTTCTGACAATTTGGAGCCGATTTACAAATGTTTCCGTCTGGCTCGCTGGTGCACACGATAACTTTCGAAGGAAGTAAATGATTTCATTCAAACTTCGCACATCGTAATATTTCTTCCAAAATTAGTTTTAAGGGTCAATGTTTTAAAAACATTGTAAATAAAATTCAGGATCCTATCTAAAATGTTGTGAACGAAATTTTTGTAGAATATTCGGGGGTTTATGATTTAAGAAAATATTATCGAAAAAGTCCCAAAATGAGTCGAGCTAGATAAGGAATATGATTTATACAAATATTATGCATTCGATTTGACTGAAGATTCCAAAGTTGATTCCAAATTCTAACAGCTTTTGCAAGACATACATAGCCGTTTAATTTATGTTTTTGAGTTTTTATTCCTAATTCATACCCCAGACCGACATGTGCTCCCGTTGGAAATTTTTGGTTCCTGATGTTCTTTAACTTTTCTCTTTCGTTTTTATAATGCCAATTAAACACTAATGAAACTGTGGCCAACAAATATTAATGTCCATATTTGTAAAAAGCCATGATTGTTATCACTGATCATAATGAGAACCGTCAAGAAAATGTTTCAATTTATTATATGTAATAGTATCCCCCGTCCACTTCTCCTGTAGGAAATACCAATATTTGCTGGAAAAACCACATTCCATGCCGGAGAGATAACAATCAAATATTTTCCTAATTTATACAATTACATTCCTATGGTCGTGTTACACAGGCAGTATAAAATTTGTATTTTATTTTTATTTTTTTAAAATTTAGATATTAACAACAACATAAAGTATATACAAGCATAGTTTTTAATAGCGTCAATAATATTGAAATATGTTGATTAGATTGAAATTTTGA
Organism: Musca vetustissima; assembly: GCF_032173495.1. Taxonomy (NCBI): domain Eukaryota; kingdom Metazoa; phylum Arthropoda; class Insecta; order Diptera; family Muscidae; genus Musca; species Musca vetustissima. The sequence continues at coordinate 69,986 of NW_026872688.1, forward strand.
TTGAAAAGCCATAACGACAAACGTTTATGCTGTGCATAACAAAACAGGTGACGGACTGACTTGGGATTTGAGGAGTCGCCAGAGACTCGAATAAAATATTCACATTTTTTTATTTTTTTTTTTTTATTTCGTTTTTCAAATATTGTTGCTGATGTTGTTGTTTTTGTTTTTTAGTGTAGAATGTTTGGTTATTAATTTATGTGACTTTCTATGTTATTAGCCATATTTGTGCAGTCATTTGAATTATATGCGATTTTAAACAAAATGGCTTGTTCATTTTAGAAAGATGGTAAATTTCTGTTTTTTATGTGAACGCACGTGTGGAATGTTAAAAAAAAACAAGGTGACCAACTAGGTTTTTTAGAAGAAAAGGGTAGATTTTTTTCTCATGAGAATTTTTATTTTTCTTTAGTGAATATTTTGTGTTCAATATTTCAAAAATCTATATGCTACGAACCCCGTGACGAATTTGCCCTTCAGGATACTTTAAAAATTCGCCAAGGGCTTTAATCCCCCCAAATAGGAAATTCCCTAAAATTTGTTGTACAGTGTTATTATTTATGGTGTAGACTATAGAAAATATTACAAACATTTCAATTATTTCTTATTCTTCTTCACCATCATCTGCTCCACACCCATCCATTCCTCAAATATCCTCTTCTTATCTTAATTAGCCACTAAATTCACTTTTTCTGTGTTCCCTTAAACAACGAACGTCACCAACCATAAAGAAGATATAAAAAACGCAACATAAAAATCAGTCTTTCACAAAAATTATGAAATTTTCACACGTCACAAAACACACAGCAACAACAATGACAATTTTGCAGGTGTGAATGTCTATGTCTTTCGGTGTGTATGTGCCTATGTGTGCATGCGTATGCGTACGTGAAATCAAAACTGTCAAAAAACAATTAACACCAATTAAATGACATAAAAGGAGGCCTTTTAGACGCAGTCAGAAATTTTGCGAGCAAACTACTACGACAGACTGGCAGACGGACGGACAGACAGAAAGTTAGTTGTTGGTGCTGTTGACAACGACAATGATGAGTGCGACGACAAAGAATGGCATTCGAATGGGTAAAAAAACAACGATACTTGGGGAAAACCTCAGTGACAGTGGTGAAATGTGAATGCATTCGATGAAGGTAGAGAGAAAAGCATAATTATCAAGGTGTAGATCTTGAGTATGATGTTTGACATTGCCGATATTTTATGGCATGTTGAAAGCATAAGGTGATGAGAAGAAAAAAACAATAAGTAAGGGTTATAGTCGGATCTATGATACCTTACACAATTGCCAAAGTTTTTGAACTATATTAAAAAAAAAATAAATTGTACAATTCATATTGGATTTTCAATGGGCTAAGGGGTATTGATATTGATTGACCATTCTTAAACAACTATTTTGGCCCAATTGATCTTCTTATATTATAGCCATGAAAAAAATTACCAAAATTTACTATAATACCAAATTTGCATCGTTAGAAGTAGCAATTCCCTATTAAAAGTCGGTTTTATTATCGGAAAATTTGGTTTAAAAATTTAGCGAATTATATGACATGTATATGGCGGCTAAAATAAACCCAAACGGAGCATATATCAAGTCCCAAAAGAATATTTCGACAATGGGTCCAACGACCAGATTTATAGCTCTGACTCTGACTAAAATCTGAATATGATCATGCCAACACGATCACAATTGGCGTATCATTGTATTTTATTAAGATTATGAAACGGATATTGGACTACTGATAATGGATAATATTCATTATATAAGAACACAAGAATATAAATGGCGCCCAACATACACACATACTCAAAATATTATATAACAAGTAAAAACGAAATTAAGTTCGTCCTTAAATCAATAGGGACCTATATATGGATACTATGTTATTGCAGGACCTTTATGTGGGTGCTATATCGAAACTCAGCCTCCAATATCCCAGAATGCCAAATTACAGCAACTACAATGCAGCAATAAACCGGCAATGGGGCGCTACCCATATATGTGGGCTATGTCAAACCCGGCATATTGATAATTTTCTTTTATGGTAAATAACAGCAAAACCGGCGGGAAAATGCGTTCGCAACCGAATAATGGGCGTACCATTATATGGAGGTTGAAACCCGCGCCAAAAATTCCCCAGATCGAAGTTTGCTATAAATTGGAAGTAGTGTTATGTGAACCAATGTTGATCATTTTTAGTGTTGATCATAATTGCAGCTCATGGGGGATACCCCAAAATGATGGCCATATTTTCAATACCAAGCATCGAAGGTGCAGTAGCAATTTATGTGCATAATTTTAAAGGTAAATTTTTATCAAGATCAAGAAAAATGTTTAATGAATATATACATAATTTAATTCATAGTGTATGCTTTCCATACTTTACATGTACCTCGATTAGAATAATGTTAAAAATTCTTATAATTATGAGAAAGTCAATATTTTCTCAAAAAAAAAAAAAATACTTTTTATTAATATCCAATGTACTTTTCTACTTTGATCTACCACTATTTGCTCTCATACTTTCGTTTCTCTTTCTCTCTCTCTCTTCAATCTCCCGATTGTGTTGATCTATGTTACAACTACTTGCGCTCATATTTCCCTCTCTCTTCACTCACTCGACTGTGTGGTTAGTTTTGCATTCCATTGCTTTTACTGACTTCTGCATTGTGTTATAAAATTCGCATATGTATTTTCCAAATTATTTCGACATAAATGTCAAAATGCCAAATACAATATATCAAAGAATTGTTGATACGACAACAAGCCCAACCGAATGTTTGACATTTGATATGATCGTTCAATAACGCAAAACAATAACATGTAGGTAAATAAAAAGAAACGAAACGAGACCACCACCAAACTAAAAAAGTGGCTCGAACATGTATTTGAAGTGACCAAATAGGACTCATTAGCGGCCCTTTAAGAAGAGTCTCCCGACAAAAGTATCATATGTGCGCATATACGATTGATTTAATCATTATGAGGTGACTAGTTTATGATTTCATTAAATATTTATTTGTGGTAAAATTCATTTCAAATTGCCGAAAATGCGGCGGGTGCTTTAAATGGAAGCCTTTTCAAAACAAAATTGAGTAGCTATGAAATAAGGTTGAATCTTTGTAATTAACTTTAAATGGGTCACATGACTTAAACATTGGCTTAAATTGCAAAGGAATGAAATAAAAAAATACAGTCACTTCTGTTGGAAAATGCGACTAACATCTCCAAAATCTGAAAATGGGACGTAGCCTTAATATGGGAGATATGCCCTATGTCTTATTTCGAAAATCTTTGTCGATTTTTTTTTACCATCCAAGAACCTGGAATGCCAAATTACAGCAACTTCGGTTGTAAAATGTGGTTAAAACCATCAAAACGCCTAAATTGAAGCGGAGCCTCTACTTTTGCATATATATCTTAAATTGTATGCAAAAATGCTTCTCAAATGGCAATTGCAAGATTTATCTTCATTCGAACACAGAGAATTTAATTGTAATCAACATTTTATATACTTTATGGGCTTTCCAGCGAATATTTCAAGGTATTCCAAACGGAAGGAGAAATTGAATAAATGTACACTCGGACCAAAGGTAGAGGATATAAATATTTTTGGTTCAACCTGAACCAAATGGCGCCCAACCCGATTTTATAAAATTCGAAAATTTGTAAACAATTTTATAACAATATTAACCATAAGAGGGCAAAAATGGCGCCCAACATATAAATTATTGCAAGATCATATATTTAATTAAAAATTGTCTGCTATGATATTTAACCCCTTATGGCCCAATGTTGCCCACAGGCAACAAAATGTTTTAGAGCTTATATTTATTATACAGCTAGTAGATATGCATTCTTTGGATTTCCTAAGAAAAATCCAAAAAAGTCAATTTTTTGGTAAAGTTATGAGCTTTTTAATATAGAAAAGAGGTCAAATTTGTGTACAATACTAATTTGTGTGTACAGTCCAAATTATTAAAATCGCTTCGCATTCGAAATATACGAATTCTGCCATCAGAATTATTTAGGATAGTTGCATTATATCTGTGAACAGAAAAAATTTTCTATGAGTGCGAACATAAATTCGGGGCTATTAGTCGTCGAAACTGGAGAGAATCACATACGATAACCCTGTTCGAAAACGATCGTGGTCAAAGAGCGGTGAAGCACCTCAGACGGTGGCCAAACCAAAACTAACGGTCAGGAAGGTTCTGCTATGCATTTGGTGGGACTGGAAGCGGATTATTTATTATGAGTGGCTTCCATATGACCAAATGCTAAATTCTGATCACTGATGTCAACGACTGGACCGTTTGAAGATAGCAATTGACCAGAAACGGCCAGAATTGGCCAATAGGAGAGGTATCGGACAACGCTAGGCCACACACATCTACAATGACTCGCCAGAAACTTCGGGAGCTTGGTTGGGAAGTTTTAATGCATCCGACTTACAGTTCGGACTTGGCACCAAGCGATTATCATATTTTCCATGCATTGCTAAATTTTTTTAGTGATAAAGGGAGGAGGACTGTGAAAATCGACTTATAGACTACGAGTTTTTTGCAAATAGAGAGCAGGACTTCTATGGGAGGGGCATTACGAAGTTGCCTTTAAAATGACAACAAAACGGTGTCCCAAACCGGACATTCCGAAGCATGTTAAATAAATTGCTATAGTTCATATAAAAACAAAAGATTTCTTTTTCCCCAACCTTATATATTATGGTGCCTACTAAGTAGGTTGTTTATGCTCCGAGAAAAGCATACCGAAAATTAATTAGTTTTTTACCCTCCATAAATGTGGCTAAAACATTCAAAACCCTTATATTAGCACCTTTATGCGGCTTATTCCTCAAATTCAGTTAAAAAATGTGCGAAATTACCGAATTCTGTGAAATACTGTTAAATAATTTTCAAAATTTAACCAATTTTATAACTGGCATATAATTTTGTATTTAGTTCTTAACATTAACTATAGGAACGCAAAGAAATGGCGCCCAACATATTAATTATTGCAAGATAATATTAAAATGGTGAAATGTTATATTCAAATATAAATTCTTTTACCATTTGTGGTACGAAAAATCAGGTTCTACAGATTTAAAAAATATGGCAGCCTATAGAATAGAATTCTTATATGTAAATAACCTCCCTCATATATTATTTGTTGTTTTGCAATTGGAAGGTTGAAAAATCAGGTTCTAGAAATTTCAAAAATATGGCGCCCAATACAGAATTTTTCTTAATATTTTGACAACAGAATTTCTACCAATATTAGATATAACCCACTATAGAGTACCCCAGGAATTTCAAAAATCTAACCGATATTGGAAAACCTATTCTAAGGCACTTCTCTTTCTATGCATTTCAAACAATCCAGAACAAAATCTTCAATTCAAAGCATTCAACATTGTGACACATAATCATGGTTGGATTGACGATGGTGTTGATTGCCAATGAAGATGACATTAGAAAATGAAAATCAAAACAAAACAAAACAAAAAAAGAATTCTAATGATTGAAGATTGTGGCGAAAGAAAACCCAACCACAAATCGAATGATTGAAATGCAATTCTCTAACGGCGTTGCATAGAATACGAATGTGAATATGGATTGTAAAATTGTTGAATGGTTGGCAATTGAGTGGCATCTATGATAATTACACGCAGACCAGAACAGCCAAAGATTGTCAAATGTGTAGAAGGATAGATGGAGAGGGGGAAAGGGGAAGGGGAGGAAACTCATTTGTAGCCCATCCATAAAAGAAAACCTAGTCATGGCCCTGACCACATATGCCTGTCTGGCTGGCTAGCTGCCTGCCTGCCAATCTGGCCACAATTGATTGGCCTCTTAAAACAGTAGCTTGCAACATGTAAGGCATGATTTAGTATTACCAGCAGTTGTGTCAAACTATTTGCAACAACAAACCATTTCACATGGCAAGTCATCAATTTGTATCGATTCAATGCTGCTGGTATGTTTATCGAAGGATGGTTGACGATGATAATGTTGGGAGATTTTTTGGAAAATCGAAGACGAAGCAGTAGAAGAAGAAGCATTGAAGTTAAGGAATAAAACAACGTACAGCCTTGACAACCAAATGACTACTTGTCTTACGTGCTAATTGTTTTAGTTATTGTCGTTGTTGTGCTTTACTTTAAATTGCCATTCCTTTCTCTTTAGCGTGTTTTTTCTTTTGGCTTTGCCTTTTTTGGTAAGCCATGGAAGATCTGCCTTTAACAGTTTTGTATCTTTGATCTGCTGTAGTACAAAACTCTTCACACTTTACAGATCATGTATGGCTTGATGACAAATCAATGCGGTAATGAATACTTCTGTGTGTGAGTGTGTGTGTGCAATGTACACAAACCTTAATTGAACCGAGTAATCGAAGACTCAATTAACCGGTTTGGTTTTCAATTTTGTGGGAATTCTTACAATTATTGTGGCACGCTAGCATTGTGGTTTCGTGGCAACAACAACAACAAAAAAAGAAAAACTTGATACGACTTAGTTCGACAATATCGCTCACTGGTATTAAGTTTTGGTTCTGGTACTTGGCATGTCTTCTAAATGGAACAAACTCTTACAAATGCATATGACCGCAAAATGGTTGAGGTCAACTATTTATTAGCAACGAGTCCGTCACTTGGGGAGTTCGTAACGAGAGGTGTGTTAGTTGTCATGTTCGATACGATATAAAGTATTGACTTCAAATTTGAACTCATGACTTGTCAGCTGTCTTAGTTAATTTGCATAAAAACATTAGACATGATCATGATCGAACAAGTACGAATCTATAAGCTTGATTTGCATACTACCTCAACCATGTGGTGGAGGGTATTTTAATGGTTTTAGTAGCATTTTCCAAACAAGGTGGTTGTAATTTGCCATTCTGGATTTTTGGAAACAATTTTCAATATAGGTCCATATTTTGACTTAGCCCCCATATTAATATTCCGTCCCATTTTTAGATTTTGGAGGTTTAAGTTAACTGAAGAAACTGCCACTTTGGATTCTAGGTTCTTAGAGAGTGTAAAACTTATTCGCAGAAAGGGTTCGATATTGGTCCATTCTTTAACATATTTCCCATATAATCACCCCCACCCCCTGGTGACAAATCTCCCTACCATAAATTATGGTTGATTTTAAAGGACTATAAGAGTCGTGATTTATTTAAAAGGCGTGGTTTTTTTGAAGGACTATAAGAGGCGTGGTTGATTTTAAAGGCTTGGTTTATTTTGAAGGACCCCCTGGTGACAAATCTCCCTACCACAAATTATGGTTGATTTTGAAGGACTATAAGAGGCGTGATTTATTTTAAAGGCGTGTTTTTTTGAAGGACTATAAGAGACGTTTTCCTGAAGGACTTTAAGAGGCGTGATTTATTTTAAAGGCGTGGTTTTTTTAAAGGACTATAAGAGGCGTGGTTGATTTTAAAGGCGTGTTTTTTTGAAGGACTATAAGAGGCGTGATTTATTTTAAAGGCGTGTTTTTTTTTTTGAAGGACTATAAGAGGCGTGGTTGATTTTAAAGGCGTGTTTTTTTGAAGGACTATAAGAGGCGTTTTTTTTTGAAGGACTATAAGAGGCGTGGTTGATTTTAAAGGCGTGTTTTTTGAAGGACTATAAGATGTGTGATTTATTTTAAAGGCGTGGTTTGTGAAGGACTATAAGAGGCGTGGTTGATTTTAAAGGCGTGTTTTTTTTTTGAAGGACTATAAGAGGTGTGGTTGATTTTAAAGGCGTGGCTTTTTTTTTGAAGGACTATAAGAGGCGTTGTTGATTTTAAAGGCGTGGCTTTTTTCAAGGACTATAAGAGGTGTGGTTGATTTTAAAGGCGTGGCTTTTTTTTGAAGGACTATAAGAGGCGTTGTTGATTTTAAAGGCGTGGCTTTTTTCAAGGACTATAAGAGGCGTGGTAGATTTGAAAGGCGTGTTTTTTTTTTTTTTTTTTTGAAGGACTATAAGGGGCGTGGTTTATATTGAAGGACTATAAGTAGCGTGGTTTATTTTGAAGGACTGTAAGAGACGTGGTTTATTTTGAAGGACTACAAGGGATGTGGTTTATTTTGAAGGACTACCACACCCCTTGTTTATTTTGCAGGACTACAAGAAGTGTGCTTAATTTTGAAGAACTATAAGAGGCGTGGTTTATTTTCAAGAACCATAAGAGACGTGATCTATTATCAATATTTGACTCTCTTTTAGGGTAGTCCACATATCAAAAATCAGATTCTTAAGACTGAATTTTTTTAAATATTTTCAATATGAATTCCACATAATAAAAATCATTTTCTTTTCAGATTCGAAGGCGTCGAAGTTATCTCACCCAATGAATTCGAAATTGTGTTGTATCTCAATCAAATGGGCGTCTTCAATTTTGTCGATGATGGCACTTTGCCCGGTTGTGCAGTTCTCAAGCTAAGTGATGGCCGGAAACGCTCCATGTCGTTGTGGGTTGAATTCATCACCGCCTCGGGATATCTATCATCTAGGAAAATTCGAGCTCGTTTCCAAACCCTTGTCGCACAGGCATGTGATAAAAGTATTTATCGAGATATGGTAAAAATGATTGGTGACACAACAGAGGTTAAGTTGCGTATACGTGAACGATTTATTGTTCAAATTACGCCGGCATTTAAATGTTCTGGTATTTGGCCACGGTCGGCAGCGCATTGGCCGCTGCCGCATATACCATGGCCGCATCCCAGTATTGTGGCTGAGGTGAAGACGGAGGGATTCGATTTACTCTCCAAGGAAAGTGTCATATTTCAAAATAAGAATAATAACGCAGCCAGTATGGAGGGTGATGCATGGGTGTTGAGCTTCTTCGAAGCGGAAAATCGTCTGTTACAAGGTAAGGACAAAATATGGGGGATTTTTAAAGGGTCTCTAAGAGGCGTGGTTTATTTTGAAGGACTATAGGAAGCGGATTTATTTTAAAATACTAAAAGGATGCATGGTTCATTTTGAAGGACTATAAGAGGTGGTGATATTAAGGGATTATAGAAGGCGTGGTTGATATTAAGGGACTATAGAAAGCGTGGTTGATATTAAGAGACAATAGAAGGCGTAGTTGATATTTAGAAGACGTGGTTGATATTAAGGGACTATAGAAGGCGTGGTTGATATTAAGCGACTATAGAAGGCGTGGTTGATATTAAGGGACTATAGAAGGCGTCGTTGATATTAAGGGACTATAGAAGGCGTCGTTGATATTAAGGGATTATAGAAGGCGTGGTTGATATTAAGGGACTATAGAAGGCGTGGTTGATATTAAGGGACTATAGAAGGCGTGGTTGATATTAAGGGACTATAGAAGGCGTGGTTGATATTAAGCGACTATAGAAGGCGTGTTTTATATTAAGCGACTATAGAAGGCGTGGTTGATATTAAGCGACTATAGAAGGCGTGGTTGATATTAAGCGACTATAGAAGGCGTGGTTGATATTAAGCGACTATAGAAGGCGTGGTTGATATTAAGCGACTATAGAAGGCGTGGTTGATATTAAGCGACTATAGAAGGCGTGGTTGATATTAAGCGACTATAGAAGGCGTGGTTGATATTAAGCGACTATAGAAGGCGTGGTTGATATTAAGCGACTATAGAAGGCGTGGTTGATATTAAGCGACTATAGAAGGCGTGGTTGATATTAAGCGACTATAGAAGGCGTGGTTGATATTAAGCGACTATAGAAGGCGTGGTTGATATTAAGCGACTATAGAAGGCGTGGGTGATATTAAGGCACTATAGAAGGCGTGGTTGATATTAAGGGACTATAGAAGGCGTGGTTGATATTATTGGACTATAGAAGTCGTTGTATATATTAATGGACTATAGAGGGCGTGGTTGATATTAATGGACTATAGAAGGCGTGGTTGATATTAAGGGACTATAGAAGGCGTGGTTGATGTTAAGGGACTATAGAAGGCGTGGTTGATGTTAAGGGACTATAGAAGGCGTGGTTGATATTAAGGGACTATAGAAGGCGTGGTTGATATTAAGGGACTATAGAAGGTGTGGGTGATATTAAGGGACTATAGAAGGCGTGGTTGATATTAAGGGACTATAGAAGGCGTGGTTGATATTAAGGCGTTGTATATTTTGAAGGACTTTAAAAGGCGTTGTTTATTTTGAAGGATATAAAAGGCGTATGTTTATTTTGAAGGACTATAAAAGGCGTTGTTGATTTTAAGGACTATAAAAGGCGTTGTATATTTGAAGGACTATAAAAGGCGTGTTTATTTTGATATTAAGGCGTTGTATATTTGAAGGACAAAAGGCGTGGTTGATATTAAGGCACTATATTTGAAGGACAAAAGGCGTGGTTGATATTAAGGACTAAGGCGTGGATTTTTTAAAGTTTAAAAGGAGGCTTGGTTTTTTTAAAGTTTAAAAGGAGGCGTGGATTTTTTAAAGTTTAAAAGGAGACGTGTATTTTTTAAAGGTCAAAAGGAGGCGAGGATTTTTTTTAATGACAAAAGGATTCGTTGATTTTTTAATGACAAAAGGATTCGTTGATTTTTTAATAGACAAAAGGAGGCGTTAATTTTTTAAAGTTTAAAAAGAGGCGGGTATTTTTGAAAGGTCAAAGGGAGGCAAGGATTTTTTTAATGAAAAACGGAGGGAAAAAGGGGGCGTAAATTATTAAAGGAATGTAAGAGGTTTCTACAATTTTTACAGTAGGCGTATATTATTAAAGGACTGTAAGAGGTCCCTATAGGCTTAATTTTTACAGTAGCCGTGGATTATTAAAGGAGTAAAAAGTCTCTATGGGCAAAGATTTATGAAGGTCTTTAGACGCCTGTATTGTTTAAAGAATTCTAAGAGACATTGTCTTTTTTAAGGACTATAAGACACCTATTTTTCTTGAAGAATTCTAAGATGTATAGATTTTTTAAGGAATTTAAGTGACCTGGATTTTTAGACATTTTTAGAAGGACATTATCAGACATGGATTTTTTAAGGACTATAAAATTTATAGGGGTTTCCTTTTCCCATATTTCCAGGTGGCTGCCGCCGTCGTTGTTTGAGCATCCTCAAGACTCTGCGTGATCGTCATTTAGAATTGCCCGGCAACCCCATAACCGCATACCACTTGAAGACGTTGCTTCTCTACGAATGTGAAAAACATCCACGTGACTTTGAATGGGATGAACCGTGTATTGCCGATCGTATTAATGGTATATTTCTGCAGTTAATATCCTGTCTGCAATATCGAAGATGTCCCCATTATTTCCTACCTACATTGGATTTGTTTAAGGGTAAATCGCCGAGTGCTTTGGAACAGGCCGCCAAGCAGGTGTGGCGTCTGACAAGGGAAATGCTGACAAATGCCAATGCCTTTGAAAAATTGTAAAGAGAAAAACAAAAACAATAACGACAAGGCTAATAAGGAGAGTCAAAAATATTTGAAAAAAAATAAACAAAAGAATGAATGTGAGAATAATCAGAAGTCTGCTGCTCTAAGCAATATACAAAAAAGCCATGTATAAACAAAAAAATACCATAATTACACTGAGGATAATAAGGATCATCAGTTATTTTTTGGCCATTGAATATTTTTTTATGTTTTTTGTTTAATAAATCATAGATTTTTTAACTTCAATGGCAATGGCCGAAAAAAAAAATAATCTTCAAAATTTCGAAATAAAAAAAAAAATTGTTTTGTATTTTTACAAAAAAACTCCTCTTCACACACACACACAAATCACCACTACCATCCACCAGATTTAATGGTGGTATCCATAATCTAAAGATCATTGATAATATCCACACCAAAAATGAACAAAACTACTCCATATGTGAACACCAAATCTCTTCACTCATACCACACATACGATATTCATTCATACATGAATATGAACATGAAAGTTAAAAACAAATCTTGATTCTCAGAAGGATAATCCCTTGGTAAACAGCATCCCTGCCTACCACCAACTTACCTACCTACTCATCTATGTATGAATCTACAAAAACATAACACCGTCACATTGTTTTCAACTGCAGAGATCAAGATAATTTTTGCACATGATTATACTAGGTCCCCAAACAATTGCTCATTTATAGTCTATAGTCTACACTAGAGAAAAAAAAACAGTTAATCTCCCATAATCCTCTCCATAGAAATATGTACTAATTATTTTGATATTTCAAAAAAAATCACCCAATTGGTTAAGTACTGCTACTTTCAAAAAAAAAAAAAAAAAAAAAAAAATCACCCAATTGGTTAAGTACTGTTACTCTCAAAACAAGAAATATTTTCATATGGTATTCGATATATTTTATACGTAGTTCAAAAAATATATATTTTTTTAAATTTGGATTTTTTATGATTATTTTTAAAAAGAGTTTTAAAAATATTATTCGAATCCCATATGAAAATTCCGTAGAAACTTTCAGTATAAATAATGTAACACATTGTATACGATTAGATTTAATAAAATCCCGTACATGCCCTTAATAATAATAATAACTATATTGATTATTTCATTACCCATTAAATATTTTTTTATTAAATGGAAAGCAAAAAACAAATATTTTGGAAAACAAGTTTTTTAACCATAATAAAATCTTAAGATTTATGTATGTGCAATTTGATAAATTAATATATAATTATTATTTTTTTTTTTTTTTTTTTTTTTTTGTAAAAAACACATCGTTAAATAAAGAAAAATAAAAACATATTTGCATAGCAATTAAGTTTAATAATAATAATATTACAATAACCCTTTTACCCTTTTTCTCTATTGTGAAAATTTCATGTTAATAAAAATCTACCCAATTACTAAATAAAAGAATAAAAATATGTTTTTTGTTTAATATTATATTAATATAAAGTAAAATATGAAGTACATATTTCATCTTGTCGCACAAAGTTCCTACAATACTTCCTTCAATTTCTTTTCGTCTTTCAATTTTTATTTTGTCCGCGTTTAAGTCAAATTTTATGATTGGCTATATCCGTCCACGTTTAGGCACATAACTACATCCCAAAATTTGCAGTATTTTGGATATGCTCTTAACCGATGGAAAATATCGGTAATTTTTTAAGAATAACCCCCACGGGTTTTAATCGAAGTGCTTGTAATTTGATATTCTGGTTTCTCACCAAGTGGAAAATCCAAAAAAAAAAAAAAAAACAGTAAGGAAAGTTGTAAAGTCGGAGTGGGCCGACTATATAATACCCTTCACCACTTTGGGTATATTCTACATATGTATCCTTACAAATGCATGTCAATGTTCCATCGAAGGAACATACTCATGCCTTTCTGCAACCTATGCTAAATTTCATTTAACGGTGTTAGAAAGAGTACATGTCTGGCTCTCGTATGAACTAGGATTATTGACTTCGCTCTAAAATTAACAAAATGGCGGACCTTTGAAAACATATTTTTGGAAAATCGTTGATTTTTGACCAAAAACCAAGTTAAAAAATAAGGAAGATCTTCACCGATTGGCTTTATCCTAGTTCATACGATAGCTACACACTCCCAGAGAAACGTGTCAAAATTTGGAACCGATTGGATTATTAGTTTTTGAGTTATCGTGCCCGCCATTCGCAAAAGAGAAAAACGCGTTTAAAGTTTGAGAAGCCTTTTAGCCGTCACTTGATGCTGACACAATAAATCGGCTATATCATCAAGAGTTCATGAGATTTTCACTTGAAATTTTGTAGGGACATTCTTGAATTAGTGTAGATTCGAATTAAATCAAAAAAAATTTTGTCTCCGAGAATGGGGGGTCCCCTTAATTCGGGCAGATGTAGAGTCGTCTGCGTACCATGGGACAAATTTATTGAAAACGATTGATACACGGTAATCGGTACGTCGCACTGTTAAAAAATTAATCTCAATCAGACACAAGTTCGATATACATATGGATGCTATGGCTGCAACTGCATAAGTTTCAACAAAACGCAATAACGTCATTCAAGCCTCAATTTGACGCGTTGTAAAAATTTTGGAGTTAATTGGACAAATATCAAGAGTTTGGTGCACCATTTATGTAAAATTGGACGAATATATATGTATATGTTGGAGCTATATCAAAATTTGAACCGATTTTCAGGAAACTTAACACACATCATTCTAGACTCAATTCAGTATGCTATACCAAATTCCGTGCAAATCGAAGGATATATAGGGACTTTGGTGCACAATTTACATAAAATCGATCGAAAATATATATGGGAGCTATATCTAAATTTAAACCGATTTTCCCGAAACTTACCACTCATCATTCTAGACTCAATTCAGTACGCTATTCCAAATTTCGTGCAAATCGAAGGATATATATGGACTTTCGTGCACCATTTATATAAAATCAAACGAAAATATATATGGGAGCTATATCGAAATCTGAACCGATTATCCCGAAACTTAGCACACATAATTCTAAGCTCAATTCAGAACGCTATGTCAAATTTCGTGCAAATCGAAAGATATTTAGGGACTTTGGTTCACTATTTACCTTAAATCGGAAGAGATTTAAGGTAAATAAATAAATCCATGTTTAATCCATGTTAAGTCACTATTTTTTCCAAAAAATTTAAACATTTCACCAATATCACAGCTATTTTCCTACTGATTTAGCTCATTTTTACTCTCTCTCTCTCTCGCCTCTCCCCTTACTTGATGTTTTTTGCAACCTTTCATTTAACTACCGTTTTCGATGGCGACTAGTTTTCCATTCCATTGCACTATAGGTCAAATGACCACTTTTTCTCTGCAAAATTAATAGCGGCAACAAAATCATAGTATTCGTCATGTAATTTGGCCTAACTTTTTTTTTGTGTTACTTGAATCGTTTTTGTTGAATTTGGAAGAAATCGGTTCAGATTTGGATATAGCTCCCATATATATTTTCGTCCAATTTTATGTAAATAGAGCACCATACTGGCAATAATGGTCCGATTGAGGCAACATTTTACACAGAGTATAGAATTATGTCCAGATTGATGTATGCGAAGTTTATTTGGAATCGGTTCTGATTTAGATATAACTCCCATATGTAGTGTCGTCCGATTTTTTGTAAATTGTGCACCAAACTGAAAATGTTTGCCCGATTGGGACAAAATGTTGCACAGCGTACGGAATTTAGTCGAGTTTGACATCTGTGAAGCTTTGTTGAAATCGGTCCTGTTTTTTTATATAGCACACATATATAGTTTCGTCCGATTTTATGTAAATTGTGTACCAAACTCCCCAAACTCCGATTTAAACTAAATTTTGCACAGCGTACTGAATTCAGTCCAGTTTGGCATCTATGAAATTTTTCTTTGAAATCGGTCCATATGGAGATTTTAGGTATATTTCAATATTTATGCGATTGGCATGCAATTTTCTTATAGATTTCAGAATGTCGTGTGTATGGTTTTTATTGGCTGAAATATCTATGTAGATCGTATTTGTTTTTTACCCGATTCCATGTTAATGGTTATCCAAAGATGATATGTCTATCAACAGGATATTGTTATCATTTTTTGTTTGTACCCAAAGTGGTAAAGGGTATCTTATAGTCGGCCCAGTCTGACTTTTGATCTTTCCTTGCTGGTTGTCTTTGAAAATATTCATCTTTCTGTGACATTTTTTCAAATTTTGCGCTAATTTTAAGTAAAATAAATGTACTATTTGCTTTACAAATTTCTCTCTTTGATCCGAAATGCTGTCGGCATCAATTTTGCTCACTACATGTTTGAAAACAGCAACAGGTTTTTTGTTTTTGTTACCTTCTTTTCGCCATATTTCAAAAAGTTCGATTTTTTATACGGAGTTTGCCTAGATAAAAGAGGCATTAATCGCACAATCGAAATAATGCGCACTCAAAGTTGACTAAGTCCCACAGAAATATAAGCATATTTATAGAATAAATTGTATTGAGCGACTTGCACTCTCTATTTTGGAGTGTTCTAAATACAAAACCACCAACAACTCGTGAAGAACGGCACTTTGATTTTTTTCAATTTTGCACAGAAAAACCGGTCATTTGACCTATAGTGCATTGTTTCTATGGTTCAACACTCTTAGCAGCATCTGCATCGATCTTACAAAATTCGCATATGTATTTTCCAAATTATTTCGCAAAACAAAGAAGAAACGAGGCAAAACATAACGAAGAAGAAGAAAACATAAAATCAAAATAGAAAAATTAAAACGATAAAGAATTTCTTTGTCATAGGATCCCGTCACCACCACCTTAAAACATGCATACTCCATAGTATTTAAAGTTGTATGTATTGCATTCATAAAATCCAGAAATCCCGACATTATCAACACTTTCTGAACACTATTCATATAATATACGAAACATAATTTTTCTGTGTATGATTTGTATATGTATAGGGAATTTTACACATGTTTTATTATTTGTTGTATATAAGGTATATGTTTTATCTGTGGAGAGGTACAAGAAGAGGTTATCCTATAGACCCCATTTTCGGATTTAAAGTAGATTTGGTAAACTAAATTTACAGGTTTGTTAAATGTTAAACTTTTGTGGGAAGAGGTACCAGAGGGAAAGGACCGACGGGTCCCACCTTCGAACTTGATCTTGAGCCGATGGTAACATTTTCAGACAAGCAAAGTGTATATACCTTCATTGGCCGTCATTACCTGAGGGTATAAAAACAGAGCCGATCAAGAATAAGACCGGGCCTCCCGAAACGAACAATACCTCAAAGTTGGTCCGATGGAGACACAATTTTGCACAGCGTTCTGAATTAAACACCGATGGACTTATGTGTCCGATTTAGACAACTTTTTGCATAGCGTATTGATTTGAGCCTATAATAAATTTGTTTCAATGAAATCGGATCAGATATTGATATAGCGCCCATATATATGTTGGTGTAATTTTATGGTGCAAACTCTTAAGATTTGTCCAAATCAAACGCAGTTTTCCATGGTGTATTAGTGTGAGAAGACATAACTTCTATTGGATATGAGACAGGTCTTCTGTGGGATAGAAAGCTGGTGTTCAATTGGAAAGAAGGCAGATCTTCTATGGAATAGATGACTGGTCTCCTATGGGTTCAAAGACTGGTCTTCAATTTTATTGCAAAGATTTACATAGAATGGCATTTTTATGTGTTGATTTAAATTGAGTTGAATTTTGAATTTCCCTTACAGGCTGACCACAGGTTGCCTTATTTTAGTTATTTGGAAATTTCATTAACATTCATTAACATCTTCTTTAAGTCCCGGATGCTCTTCTTGATTGTGCTTTACCTTTTATGATTAATTATTATAGTTGATGATTCGACGGAAATGTCTATCACTCTTCATCTCAGTATTGTTATACTGAGATGGTTTCTACAAGGATTAGTGATAGTTCTTCCAACCAAAAAACTTATGAAAAATATTGAATTTCTATTAGATATTATTTATGTCTAAACTTTAACAACCATTCATAAGGGTCATAGACGAACATTAAACTAATGACTTGACGTTTTAGGGAATCTACACAAAAGGATGTAGCTCCTTCAGTCCCCCTCGTAAAGATGCAAACCTAATAATCTGCCAACCATTAGATAACAAACAGGACGAAGATGACGGGAAAAGCAATGAGATTAAAAACAAACTCCATGTGTTAAAAATAATAACAAATTATGCTTTAACACGAAAGAGGAAAATCAAACACCACACCAGCTCTACCAGTCAAGACCAAATGAATTAGCTCTCAAGTCCTACGCAACAAATAATCGTTAAAATAAACAGGGTTGGTTGGAGAGGCTGGCGGGTTGTCTGGTTGCTTGCAAAACATATCACATTACTTGATTTGTTCGATTTGCCTCACCGAACCCCAAACGAAGTTGAATGTTGGCATACCAGTCATACCATTCTTTTTGTTTCGGATAATCATCATTGTTCCAAGCCATGCCATGTGAATTTTGTATTTATTACCCTGAAAGATGAGATGTTTACCAGCTGATTGTGAAGGCGTATAAAAATGATAACTTCCCGAAAACAACAGCAAACAAAAAACAACTTGTGAAGTCTCTACTTGCCACACTCATGTCCTGATGATGGTGAATTTTCATCGTCATCATCATCAGTGGAATGGAGAATGTAGAAATTTTGCTAAAGTACTTAGTAGTAACCGAAATCCAGAATAGACACAGTGGGGAATATGTATTCAATTCTGTATTATATTTTATGGAAGACCTGTCTTCTATTCTATAGAAGACCTGTCTTCTATCCTATAGAAGACCTGTCTTCTGTCCTATAGAAGACCTGTCTTCTGTCCTATAGAAGATCTGTCTTCTGTCCTATAGAAGACCTGTCTTCTGTCCTATAGAAGACCTGTCTTCTATAGTATAGAAGACCTGTCTTCTATAGTATAGAAGACCTGTCTTCTATAGTATAGAAGACCTGTCTTCTATAGTATAGAAGACCTGTCTTCTATAGTATAGAAGACCTGTCTTCTATAGTATAGAAGACCTGTCTTCTATAGTATAGAAGACCTGTCTTCTATAGTATAGAAGACCTGTCTTCTATAGTATAGAAGACCTGTCTTCTATAGTATAGAATACCTGTCTTCTATAGTATAGAAGACCTGTCTTCTATAGTATAGAAGACCTGTCTTCTATAGTATAGAAGACCTGTCTTCTATAGTATAGAAGACCTGTCTTCTATAGTATAGAAGACCTGCCTTCTATAGTATAGAAGACCTGTCTTCTATGGTATAGAAGACCTGTCTTCTATAGTATAGAAGACCTGTCTTCTATAGTATAGAAGACCTGTCTTCTATAGTATAGAAGACCTGTCTTCTATAGTATAGAAGACCTGTCTTCTATAGTATAGAAGACCTGTCTTCTATAGTATAGAAGACCTGTCTTCTATAGTATAGAAGACCTGTCATCTATAGTATAGAAGACCTGTCATCTATAGTATAGAAGACCTGTCTTCTATAGTATAGTATAGAAGACCTGTCTTCTATAGTATAGAAGACCTGTCTTCTATAGTATAGTATAGAAGACCTGTCTTCTATAGTATAGTATAGAAGACCTGTCTTCTATAGTATAGTATAGAAGACCTGTCTTCTATAGTATAGTATAGAAGACCTGTCTTCTATAGTATAGTATAGAAGACCTGTCTTCTATAGTATAGTATAGAAGACCTGTCTTCTATAGTATAGTATAGAAGACCTGTCTTCTATAGTATAGTATAGAAGACCTGTCTTCTATAGTATAGTATAGAAGACCTGTCTTCTATAGTATAGTATAGAAGACCTGTCTTCTATAGTATAGTATAGAAGACCTGTCTTCTATAGTATAGTATAGAAGACCTGTCTTCTATAGTATAGTATAGAAGACCTGTCTTCTATAGTATAGTATAGAAGACCTGTCTTCTATAGTATAGTATAGAAGACCTGTCTTCTATAGTATAGTATAGAAGACCTGTCTTCTATAGTATCGTATAGAAGACCTGTCTTCTATAGTATAGTATAGAAGACCTGTCTTCTATAGTATAGTATAGAAGACCTGTCTTCTATAGTATAGTATAGAAGACCTGTCTTCTATAGTATAGTATAGAAGACCTGTCTTCTATAGTATAGTATAGAAGACCTGTCTTCTATAGTATAGTATAGAAGACCTGTCTTCTATAGTATAGTATAGAAGACCTGTCTTCTATAGTATAGTATAGAAGACCTGTCTTCTATAGTATAGTATAGAAGACCTGTCTTCTATAGTATAGTATAGAAGACCTGTCTTCTATAGTATAGTATAGAAGACCTGTCTTCTATAGTATAGTATAGAAGACCTGTCTTCTATAGTATAGTATAGAAGACCTGTCTTCTATAGTATAGTATAGAAGACCTGTCTTCTATAGTATAGTATAGAAGACCTGTCTTCTATAGTTTAGTATAGAAGACCTGTCTTCTATAGTATAGTATAGAAGACCTGTCTTCTATAGTATAGTATAGAAGACCTGTCTTCTATAGTATAGTATAGAAGACCTGTCTTCTATAGTATAGTATAGAAGACCTGTCTTCTATAGTATAGTATAGAAGACCTGTCTTCTATAGTATAGTATAGAAGACCTGTCTTCTATAGTATAGTATAGAAGACCTGTCTTCTATGGTATAGAAGACCTGTCTTCTATAGTATAGAAGACCTGTCTTCTATAAAATAGAAGACCTGTCTTCTATAGTATAGAAGACCTGTCTTCTATAAAATAGAAGACCTGTCCTCTATAGTATAGAAGACCTGTCTTCTATTCCATAGAAGACCTGTCTTCTATCCTATAGAAGTTCCGACCTCTATTCCATAGAATACCAGTCTGTTAAGGCCTCATGTCATCGGAAGAGTCATTCCCTATAGAGAACTCCTGAAATTTCCAATTGAAAATTATATTTCTTAGTATATTATGTCCATATCCCCCACAGTGTGACACAAGTGTGCCTGTTCCCAAAGCTATAATGCATCCATCCATGATGAGAATACCCATAAAAAGAGCAGCAACCAGTGTTACATTGAGAAACATCAGGTGAAGTTCTTAGAGATGAAGAAGACAAGAACGAAAAAAAAACAAATGACCAGGGTTTAAAATGCAGCATCAAAAAATATTAGCATTAGTCTTACAGAGCTACTGCTAAAAAATATTGACATTATGACTAAATCAGCAAGCGGCTAGCTTTTTTAGTTCGTAGCATCCGTGCTAAGCTCGTATTGCACATGCGAGCTTTTTTTGTTATGACTAATCGGCAGTACGACTACATATTCATATTTCGCTGCCGACGAATAATCAGCCGAGGGTTGTTTTTATGTTTGTGTGTTGCCAACGCAGAAATTAGAAAGAAGGCATTTCATTTTGTGCGTTTTTATTTAATTTAAACTTGTTAAATCATAATCAAAAACTGTCAATAATAGTACTAAAAACTAAGTAATATATTAAATTAAACTCTTTAGCAAGTATTACTAATTGTCTTTCTTCGAAAAAATGAAATTATCATAATCGCGATTTTTAATTCTCTCATATAATTTATAAAATTTCAATGGGCAACACTGAACTTGGAAAATGCTCGGGTTTTGTTTGCTAAAAATCTTGCTAAGCAGTCACAGTCAAGGTGCTTAGTCTTCATTGTAAGCTTTGGTTGTTAGTCGCGTTGACAATTATGTTGTAGTTGTTCATTACTATTTTGTAGCTGCTTACAAAATCAAGAAGCTTTAGTTTTGCTTGCTAAAATTATTCGTAATGTATTGCTATTTGCTGCAGTTGTGCTTGGCTGTGCTGCATATTTTGAGGATGAATTTAGTTAGCAGTGCGGCAATTTTCTGTGTTTTTGCTATTTTGGCGTTAGCATTTTAAACCCTGCAAATGACCCTTTTCTGGTGGGAGGGCATGACTCACACTAGCCCATAAGCAGCAGCAGCAACAACCATAACAGCCCTCACCCACCATAAAGCGAACATAAAACAGAAGGCAAACATAAGCAACTCAAGCTGAACGTGTGTCTCCGGGATCACATAACATTAAGCACGGTTGCACGTGACCACAAATTGAGTGGGTATGCCAGTACCAGTCCCACTGTTAAGCAGCAACAGCAACCACCAGGTCGAACGACTGGTGTTACTTACACATTGAGATATGACACGTTTGCTACGAACACGCCAGTTACCAGGGGCAAGCTGTGGCTCTGGAAGATGCTGATTTTGAAATTCATGCTCATAATCAGGCGCTGAAGACGACGACGAAGAGTGGGCTTAACAATTAACATGAAAAGCATTTGACAAATTATGTTCAACAGTGAGCATGGGTCGAGCGGGCGACGAGTGCCGAATGGGAGTGAATAAAAAACCCATTATCTAACTAAAGGCCACAATCGCCACCCTCCGAATGTTTTACGGATATAACGAATTAGAATTTGATTTGTTTGCCATGAGCTTTTTTGTTGGAAGGGGAAATGCCACTGGAACATTGTTTTGAAAACAAAATGGGGTGGAGGTAAATAAATGGAATATATGTCACCACATGCTTTGATAAGCATTGTTCGTACCTCCTTGTTTTGTTGTTTTTAATTATTTAATTCGTTTATGCCCATTTCAATATCAAGACAATGACCTAGTCTTGATATTGAAAATGTTTTGTCATTTATTTGGCATTTGTTGATTATTCTCATATCCAAATTCCGACGACAAAAAAAATAAAAATGTTGCTTGCGGCAAATTTCGAATAAAACAGGATATATGTATGTTGGCTTTAAACTAAAATAACAGAGAATTGTCGCATTGAAAAATTTTGGATTTGTTTGGACGTGGCATGTTTTTTTATTGTTTCGAAGGCATAACAAATAATTTCCGTTTTATATTGTTCTGATTTTAATTAGCACTATTTTATTTCTATTATATTATTTCAATGTTTTATACCAGATTTTGTTAAAATATAGAGAGTCACAATCGGGGCAGATGTGATTGGATGTTGTGACCAAATGTTATTTTGTATGGCTCGATATATGTTTATATAAAACAAGTAAATGAGTGTCAGTCGGCATTACCGTCTGATATATCCCTCAGCCTATTGTGTGTGGAGGTATATGGAATTTAAATTTACATTATTTTAAATGTGACAGTTTGTGGGGGAAGGTATCAGAGACGATGGACCGATAATTGCACTAAATCCATATTTAGTATAACATTACGTTGTGACATTCATAGACCACAGATGATTTTCCACTTGTGGGGAGTTACCAGAAGATGTTTGCCTTCTTCGTATTTAATGTACGTTTGGTAAAATATTACGATATGCAAACGATGAATGTAATCGTACTTCTTGAGTACATCCGCCAAAGCAAACACTGCGCCTGTTCTGTACAACCTGCGCAAATTCCAAGTGCAGATTCGCAGATCGTGGTCCTTTTTACGTTTGCGGGGATTTCATAGTAGGTTGGGTTTTCCGAGAGTGGGCAACTAACCCGACGCCTTAACCCATTTTTTATAGTTCTTATGGGTGAACTCGCGGCACATATTAGCTCACTATTTCATGGGGGGATGAAAATAGGTACCCCAGGTGGCACCACGGGGAGGTTAGTGTCCACAATTGAGATGCAAGAGGGACCAAGATAAGCCTGGACTTCGCCATGTTAAAGCCGATCAGAGCCGTTGCTTGGTATCTATTATCCCTACGCCACCCGTTAATATAAATTAAATTTACAAGTTTGGGAGGTACCAGAAAAACTATACCGGTGGGTCCCATCATCGGACTCAATCTAGGCTTGGTAAATTTATTATGATTTGAAAAGTTTGGATAAAATCGCTTGATATTTGATAACCAAAATTTCAAAATATTGTATATTTACTAGATATTGAAAAAAGTACTATAATAGTCAAAAACTTTAACGATATCTATTTCGATTTTTCCACAACCTGATGGATGGGATATACTCTTCACCACACTGTGATACAGGGTATTATGTATTTGTACATATGTTTGTAACAGGCAAAAAGAAACGAGATAGGCCCATGGTTCCTCTTGAGAATATGCACAGAATAACTTCCTGAGTCGATATATGCATACCCGTCCGTCCGTCTGTTGATGTTAAATTGTAAACAAAGTAGGGGAGACTGGGGCACCTTCGGCAATCGCGTTTTCGATATGAAGCTCTCACCGTACATCACTAGTCTCGATACATAGGTATCGAATATCAAAATAAATAACTGACACAAAGTTTGAAATTTCTAGCTAATAAGATAATTTAGATTCATGGGTTTTTGTATTTTTATAGATATTTCTGTACTATTTCAATTCCATTTCGTAAGTATTTCGTGCATAAAACCTTTTAAATTTTTAAGACAATATTATTAAAAAGTGGTTAACTACGATGTGTATTATTATAGAAATATTTAAAAATATAATGTTTTTACAAAACTGATCGAAAAAAATGAAAAAAACTATAAAAAGTACATTCGGGGTACATTCGGCATTTTAAAGTGGGGCACATTCGGCCATATACAGATTGTGCAATATTATTTCCTTAAAATGTTTTTTGAGTTTGTCTTTAAAACTAATCCTTTAATATGGCTCGAAATTGCATACATAAGATCAAACGTGCTTGTATTGACGAAAATGCGATAGAAAACCCCTACTTCTGATGGTGTGTGCGAACTTGAGATGTAAACGTCCGCCGCTAGAAAATAAAGTCCTATAATTCAAACATTGTGTGGCGTATTAAAGCCAAATAGAGCCTCTAGAAGATCAGAATTTCAACCAGACTGATAGCGATGACAATTACCCGGCTATGACTATGGTGCCGAATGTGCCCCATCAAATGCCGAAGCTACCCCGGGTTGGGGCACATTCGGCGAATTTGACTTTTTTTACAAAACTGTAAAATTGTTTAACTAATACTATTTTTTATATCTTTTTGGTACTATTATTTATAATTAAGTGTCCGAGGACAATAATAAGCCATAAAGTTGTTATATATGTTGAATAAGTACTGAGATATAGAGCTCTAAAAAAAAGTGCCGAAGGTGCCCCAGTCTCCCCTACAGGTCGAATTTATAATCCGATTTGAATGAAATTTGGTACAGCTCATTTATTTGGCCCAAGGTCGAACCCTATGGAAATTGGTGAAAATGGGTCCCATATATATTTTCGTCCAATTTAATGTAAATGATGCACCAAAGTCCTTATATGAATTTCGATTTGCTCGAAATTTGCGTACTGAATTAAGTCTAGAGTTTCGTGAAAATCGGTTCAGATTTAGATATAGTTTCAAAATATAGTCTCGCCCAATTTTATATAAATGGTGCACCGAAGTCCCTGTAAATCTTTCGATTTGCACGAATTTTGGCTAAGTTTCCTGAAAATTGGTTCAGATTTAGATATAGCTCCCATATATATTTTCGCCCGTTTTTAATGTAAATGTTGCACCAAAGTCCCTGTATATCCTTCGATTTGCACGAAATTTGGTATATTGTACTGAATTAAATCTATAATGATGTGGGATAAGTTTCGTGAAAATTTAGATATAGCTCCCATATAAAGTTTCGCCCGATTTTAGATAAATGGTGCACCAAAGTCCCTGTAAATCTTTCGATTTGCACGAATTTTGGCATAGCGTACTGAAAAAGATCTAGAATGATAAGTGATAAGTTTATGAAAATCGGTTCAGATTTATATATAACTCCCATATATGATTTCGCCCGATTTAATGTAAATATTGCACCAAATCCCCTGCATATCTTTCGATTTACATGAATTTTGGCATAGCGTAATAAATTAAGCCTAGAACGATGTGCGCTTAGTTTCGTGAAAATCGGTTCAGATTTAGATATAGCTCCCATTAATAGATTCGCCCGAGTTTACTTAACTGGTGCACCAAAGTCCCCTTAAATCTTTCGATTTGCACGAATTTTGGTATAGCATACTGAATTATGTCTAGAATGATGTGTGAGCAGTTTCGTGAATATCGGTTCAGATTTGGATATAGCTCCCATATATATTTTCGCCCTATTTAATGTAAATGGTGTACCAAAGTCCCTATATATCATTCGATTTGCACGAATTTTGACATAGCGTACTGAATTAAGTCTAGAATGATGTGTGATAAGTTTCCAGCAAATCGGTTCCGATTTACATATAGCTCCTATATATTAGGTTGGGGAAAAATTTATTTAACTTGCTTCGGAATATTCGATTTGGGTCAAATATGCACTGTTTTGTTGTATGATGGTTTTAGAGGTTAGACTTTTTAGCTGGTAGAGGATATAACAATATCTGACCAAAAGTTATCGTCGTTTTTATTATATGAAATTGTTGCCAATGTTCGGATTTCAATATTTTATGCACCCAATTCAATACTTGTTTCATATATTATATTTGGCATTTATATCGAAATAATTTGGAAAATGCATATGCGAATTTTATAACAACAAAGAAGAGGTCGGTAACATTATATGAAATAAAAAAACAATGGAATGCAATACTAGCCACAATCGAGTGAGTGGAGAAGCCGAAGTTGTAAACAAGAAAAAACAGTAGACAAACAGTTGCAAAACTAAGAACCACCATGTGAGAAATAGAGAAAGAAGCCAAAACAAAACGCGGACGAACAATGAATGATATGGGAGGAATAATTTTTTTTTTTTTTTTTTTTTGTCAAAAGAGAGAGAGAAACGTGGTAAAGTGGAGCGTAGTATGAGAAGAGTTTTATAGTAATGAAAGGTTTACATTTTTTGGAAGGAACATAGGCTTTCTCATGATTATAAGAATTTTTACTTGTATTCTATTCTGAAAATATTCATTAAATTTTTTCTGTGTACTTGTTTAGGTGACGAATGTAGCCCGATCCGGTAATCTATATTTTTACTGCCTATGTTTACATCGAAAAAGACATTTACGACACTTTTTTATGTCTTCCTTTAATAAAATACTAAAACAAGTTGATATCTTAAAAAAATCCGCCTACATTTCAAAACAGGAAAAAACACCATCAATCTAATTTCCTAGAGATTTACACTCATTTTTTATTAACTGCCATAAAAATGGTATTACTGAAATTAACAATGTCTTGTCTTCCATGGGGAACATTTATTTAGCGACGACAAAAAGTGTGTATGTAAAAATGTATTAAATAACCATAAAATGCTAACAATTTCATTAAGATGTCATAAAAATCTCTGCCAAAAGTGTTAGAAACGCCAACAATTAAGATGAATAAAGGGGTTGTCAGTTGTAATACAAAACGATTTGTCTTTTCTGTATTTTGGAAAATATTCGAAATATTTTTTTTTATGGAGAAGAGAAACATAGGCTTTACAACAAATTGCCCTGTCACAATGAGCAACTTTTCAAAAAATTAAAAAAAAAAATCTGAATGAACCGAAAAACTTCCAGTGACGGTCAGACTAATTTATATTCCCACCTTCTGTGTCGCCGCCAACAACGACAAACGTTAAAGAAAATCGACGACGACAAAACTTTAAAAGGCAATTTATGTTTTCGGAAATGACAAAAAATAATCCTTTTAGGCAATAAAATTGACGCCAAACATCTGTTTCAGGCTTTATCCGAACTATGAACTAACGACAAAAAAACTAGGTATGCTTGCAAAGGGGGAGAGAGGTGTGGGGGGAGATGCTTTTAATAAATTACATAAAATAAAACGACCGCCAAATGTTCGAACGCTTCCCCTTTTTAATTAGTTCCCTTCAAGCGGAAGGGTAAATAGATTTTTCATATTTTTCCTCCAACCACCACTTCACTTCGAGGATTGCCCCCTTTAGAACTTGCAACACAACACCCAACTTTTTGTCTGTGTTCGCCTCTTTACACGCGCTAATATAAATCACAATAAAACATCAAATAAAACTGTCATAATTTTAAATGCAACGCCGCTGACATAAATGACAATATGTCAATTTGACAGTACAAGCTATTGAAATGATGCCGCCGCTGTAACGTCGTCCGTCCCTACCACTTAATTAGTTGCAGTGGCAAGAAGCAACAGCACCAACAAACAGATGAACACTAGACTCCTTTAGTGTGGATGGGGTTTCATACCCCACTCCACCCCCTTTAACACCTCTCTTTCATTTTTTATAGTTGGCTAAAGTTGTGTGTTTTTTATTTGTCATTCTTTTCTTATAGTCTGCAACTTAAAATAATAAAAAACGAAGATATGGGTCTACTCTTGGCATTGCTCCCTTGATGCGTGAAAATAAATCATAAATAGTGTGATGTGCCCGAATTGCGTAGATGGGTGGATGGGTTGACATCCAACTTAAATTCTGTAATTAAATGCAAATGTAGGGTTAGAAAATAGGGAGTTGGGATGATCTACTTAATTAATTTCATATTGAGGATGGAGGTTGGCTTATCCAGTTTTGACAAATTGTGTATGACATAATCCGCTCCAAAAATTATGGATTTTTTTCTAGGAGTGTATATCCTCAAATTCTTATTTTTCTAACCTCTAACCGTTTTCAAAGATGGCTGTGTAGCTACTTTGTGTGGCATAAGTTTGTAAAGCAATGGTGGAAACTTAGGCTGCCAGAGAACCAGAACCAGAGAACCTATTTTACCGTTTTTGTAACTTTCCACTGTAAAGAACTGCCATACTAAGCACCAGTAAGGAAAGTTCAAAAGTCAGATGAGCCCGACTTTAAGGCAACCCTTCACCTACCACTTTGGGTATATAAGCGATGTTCCTCAGATTTTTAGCTTCTTAGATGTGAAATCGGACGAAATTAAATATGTGAGCTGTATGTATGTGAAGCGACTTCAATCAATTATTTTGAGCACGATTGGTACGAACCAACGGACCGAATCATTTTGAAATCGGTATATATAAGAGACTTTTTGTTTAGAGCTCTATTTCTCAGTAGTTATTCAACATTTATAAAAACGCTATGGCTGATTATTGTCGTCTGATACTTAATTATTAAAAACTGGTACCGAAAACATATAATAAATAAGTATTACTTAAACATTTTTACTGTTTTGAACAAAAAAGTCAAATTCGCCGAATGTGCCCCTACCCGGGTAGCTTCGGCACCATAGCCATAGCCTGGTAATAATCACCGCTATCAGTGTGGATGAAATTCTGGTTCTCTAAATGTTCCATTTTGTTTTAATATGCGACGCAATTTATTTTGATATTCGATACCTATGTATCGAAGCTAATGATGTACGGTGACAGCTTCATATCGAAAACGCGATTGCCGAATGTGTCCCGATGCCGAAGGCGCCCCAATCTCCCCTACATGAAAGCTATATCTAAATCTGAAGCGATTTCAACAACAACTAATATCATTTGAAACTGTGTAGCGTAATCGGAGAAACGTTAAGTATTTTAAATCATATCGATCGAATCTGAACCGATTTAAATAAAATTAACTAATTTCATTCTAGACTCATTTATTTACGCTGTGCCAAATTTCAAGTCAATCGGACGAATTTTGGTCGATTGTTGCACCATTTATATATAAATGGTCGAAGATATATACGGGGCCTATATCTAAATCGGAACCGATTTTCATTAAATTTAACTGACGACATTCTAGACCCATTTCGGTATGCTGTTTAAAATTTCGTTTCGATCGAACAAATTTTGGTTGTTTGGTGCACCATTTACATAAAATCGGACTAATATATACCCGAGAGCTATATCAAAATCGGAACCGATGTTCATTAAATTTAACAGGCGTCATTCTAGACCAATTTTATTATGCTTTGCAAACTTTCGTCTCGATTGGAAAAACTTTGGTAATTTGGTGCATCATTTACATAAAATTGGACCAAAAAATATGCGGGACATTCTAGACCCATTCTGGTGCGCTGTGCCATTTTTCGAGTCAAACGAACAAAATTTGGTTGATTGATGCAACGTTTGCATAAAATCGGTCCAAAATATATATGGGAGCTATATCTAAATCTCAACAGATTTTCATTAAATTTAACAGACGTCATTCTAGACCCATTTCGGTATGCTGTGCCAAATTTCGAGTCAGTCGGATAAACTTTACAAAAAGGACCAAAATGTATATGGGAGTAGATATAGCTCCCATATATATTTTAGTCAGAACCTAGACACATTTTGGTACACTGTGCCAAATGTTGTGTCAAAAAGTCGGACCAAAATATATATGGGAACTATATCTAAATCCATTTAATTACGCTGAGTAAAATTTCGTTTGATTCGGAAAAACTGAAGACACATAATTCTAGACTTAATTGAATACGCTGTGCCCAATTTCGTGGCAATTCGGCAAATGTGGGGATATTGGTGCACCATTTACAAGAAATCGGAAGAAACAATAATTGGGAGTTATATCTAAATCTAAACTCATTTTCCAAAAAAATGAGTAAAATTTTCTACAAAGAAACAGAGAAAAGTCGAAAAATTTTCTGAAGATATATTAATCGTCCAAGAACACAGAATACGAATTTGTACTCACTTTGGATGAAAAACGCAGTTAAAGACTTTAAATACTATATGCATAGATATTTGTCTCTGAGACTTTCAGGAACCCGGAATATCAATTTGAAATAGCCTCTGAAACTTTCAAAATGCAAGAAAAATGGAAACCGATTTGATGCAACGTTTGCATAAAATCGGTCCAAAATATATATGGGAGCTATATCTAAATCTCAACAGATTTTCATTAAATTTAACAGACGTCATTCTAGACCCATTTCGGTATGCTGTGCCAAATTTCGAGTCAGTCGGATAAACTTTACAAAAAGGACCAAAATGTATATGGGAGTAGATATAGCTCCCATATATATTTTAGTCAGAACCTAGACACATTTTGGTACACTGTGCCAAATGTTGTGTCAAAAAGTCGGACCAAAATATATATGGGAACTATATCTAAATCCATTTAATTACGCTGAGTAAAATTTCGTTTGATTCGGAAAAACTGAAGACACATAATTCTAGACTTAATTGAATACGCTGTGCCCAATTTCGTGGCAATTCGGCAAATGTGGGGATATTGGTGCACCATTTACAAGAAATCGGAAGAAACAATAATTGGGAGTTATATCTAAATCTAAACTCATTTTCCAAAAAAATGAGTAAAATTTTCTACAAAGAAACAGAGAAAAGTCGAAAAATTTTCTGAAGATATATTAATCGTCCAAGAACACAGAATACGAAATTGTACTCACTTTGGATGAAAAACGCAGTTAAAGACTTTAAATACTATATGCATAGATATTTGTCTCTGAGACTTTCAGGAACCCGGAATATCAATTTGAAATAGCCTCTGAAACTTTCAAAATGCAAGAAAAATGGACCGATTGCCCCATAAGCTCGATCTGTACTTTAGTTATAATGGAGAAAGTCAGAGAGAATAAACTTAAATAATTTCTCTATTAACGCTTATTATTAATCTGCGTTAGAGTTTCGCCCCGTTAGAGTTTCGTCCGAATTCAACGATCGTGCTTAACAATCGCCTGCAGAGATGAACTGCGACAAATACATATCCCGTGAGAACATCTAAAGGAAATTAATTTAATTACCAAGTGACTAACTTAGTGCAAATATTTCACATATAGTAGAATACAGGTAGATCCCACTCCGGTAGAAGGCTTAGAAAATTCCTCCATGTCGTCTCCGATGTAATATTCTTCAAAATTTTCCAAAGAGAAAATGTCAAAGAATCTGAATAAAACTGATTTTTAAAAGAATTCTAAAAATGTGAAAAGTGGCTTAAGTCACTGTGTGAGATATTGAGTTATGGTATACAATCTTTCCAATTCTTTTGTTATTTTTTCAACAAATTCCACTCGAATTGACCCCATACGAACAGTGGTAACATGACTTTAGCCGAAAAAAATTGCGATCATTTGCTTCGAAGTATATCTCGCACGAACTACATTCATTGGTAATGGACTCCACTTCTCACTACCACGGAACTCTAACGTTCTGCCGATTTTTATTCCTAGCCTGGGCAATATTTCGTGATAGTTGCACCCTCTTGTCCGACTAGAGGTCAACAAATATTACTAATATTCAGTACATCCCTTCTAATTACTTGTCCAGATTCCCTTTACCGTGGGTTGTGTTGTTCGGCTTTCAATTGTGGCCTATAGATCGACTCAAAAAAAAACTCAAAAAATTAAGTTTTCGGTCCAATTCATCCCAAAATTATTATCTGATCATCAACGAAAATTATAGGCGTTATCCTTGACCATACTTGGATCCTCATGGGGAAATTTCAAAG
The DNA here is from genome assembly GCF_032173495.1 of Musca vetustissima. Lineage (NCBI taxonomy): Eukaryota > Metazoa > Arthropoda > Insecta > Diptera > Muscidae > Musca > Musca vetustissima. The sequence continues at coordinate 101,682 of NW_026872688.1, forward strand.
CGATCAATGATATATTTCCGCCCTCTAGTGTGGTAAGGGGTTACTAAATAATATATGGATACGTAAGTACCTGTAAATATTTATGTGTAACTCCCACATCCGAGTACATACAACCATATATTAGTTTAAAGGTCAGTTTGAAGGTCAACCACTCCTCTTGGATATACTGTCAACTTCTCTCGTCTATGTTCTTCAGGGATAATGATATAGAATACAAATTTTGTAATTTTTCACACAAAAGTCAAGGTCCATTTGACCCACTAAATATTGACCGTTCTTTATCAGGCATGCCTATTCTTTGGCCCGATCACCTTCTCCATGTAAAAATTAACGATGTTTGGGCCATAATTGCGGCCTCTGGAGCCAACAGAAAATCTGACAAAAATCAAGTTTTTGGTCCATTTCATACCCTAAATATTAACCGATTACCAAAAACAATAGGGGTCTTCTTTGGCCAGAACCCGTGAAGATTGGTCCATAACGGTGGCTTGTATCGTGTTTACAAATTATAATTGACAGACTGACACATATGTCTAGATCGACTCAGCTAATCGATATATGATCGGTATACTTAAAGGTGGGTCTAGGACCAATATTTCGCGGTGTTACAAACTCTTGGGGCTGCACAACATAGTTGTGTAGGGTATAAATAGAATAATTAAAAAGGGCGATGAAATGCTTATAACTAAATATCTTAAAAGAGATCTTAAAACGATATATATATATTTGCAAGACTTTAATACTAATAAAGTTATTTTATTACCAAATACCAAATTACTCCAATCAGAAGAGAAACATCTACTGTGATATAACAGATTATCCTCATCTCCGCCCAACTCATTTACCCATTCACCCACGCGCACACAGCTGATCCACAAACCTCCATACAGCGAGCTAAATCCCCATCAACGCTATTCTTTACAAACTGGCCAGGAATGCAAGACCACTCGTAATCATGAAAATATCAGTCCTATCAATTTGCGCCTGGATCGGCATACAAGAGTGAAATCTATAGCAACCATCTACCAACGTGTCGTGTGATTTTAGTAAACATGCTGAACATGTGTAAAGTACCATAAACATTAGGAATTAAGAGGATTGTACTCTCCCGATTTTAGCTGTGCTAAGACTCGTGTTTTTATTCTGCTGTTTCTATGGATGGGCATATTTTCCGAGTATAGCATTCATAAGGTAATATAATATTTTTTCCTAGAAGATACTTTGCAATTGTAAAAAACATTTTCTCATTCAGGTTTCATAATGTAAGTCCATTTTTGTAATATGATTTGTTCTCTGTGGTCATATAAGCCTCATTCTAGAGTAATTATATATTTTAATATTTTTTCCGACTTTGCAAACATTTTCCATTTCTGAATCAAGATTTCCAATCATTAATATTTCCTCTTATAGTCTCTATCAACTGAAATTTCCATTCTCACTTCCATCACACACATTATGGTGAAGAAAAGGGGGTGGAGGATGTCATAATCACATTTTGTGCATCATTATCCAAATTATCCACGTGTGGAGGTGCCTACAGATGATAATTTTCATTCAGTAGTTGCATCAGTAGCAACAACAACCACATTTGAAAGCAAATACGACTATTGTGTGGTTGTGTGGCACTCCTTTATTCACTCCCCACACCACATCTCACACAACATAGCTGATAAATTCAGTAGTCGGATTTTTTCTATGTTTGTGTGTTTATTTGTTTTTTTTTTGTTGGTTCTGCTCAATTGTGATTGCATCTGAGGCGTGGAAAACTAATTTTCATAAGCAAGAACCCCAGAAATGTGAATGCTTATTTTTTTGTTGGGATCCTCATGTAATAAATTTGTTGGAGAATGCATTTATTTTTATGAAGAATGGTTCCGCATAATGAACCACGTGTTTTTGATTATGTCTCAATTACAGAAAATTGTCAACCAGAAGTCGGAGCAGCTACCACAAACGTCACAGCATTAATTTAGTTCAGAAATAGGTTTTAGTTTTTCTTTTGGAAGCCCAAATAGGAAAGATACCATCGCCACCGCATCTTCCATATGTGTTATGAATGCCATGGGTTATGATATTGTCGCCACAGTTCCCTTTTATTTTTGTTTTGAAAAGGATATCACATAATTTAAGGATACATTTGGTGGCTGGTTTGGATGATGGGAACTATTTAGGGAATTTTTATTGCATGGCGCCAATGTAAAAGAATTTAGTTTTGGATTCCACGGCTTAGACATTGGTGATTTGTCAATTTCGGGAATATTTTCCCACATCGGAAGACAGCAAAAAAATTGTGTGGGATTTTTTAAGGTAGCTTTTGATTAATTTTCGGAATATTGGATTTTGTAAGGGTATTAAAATAAAATTGTTTGTGTGTTTTTTTTATTTTGCAACACCATGAAATATTGCTATATATATAGTCTTTCCAGAACTAGCATATTTAAAGGAACGATGTCAGGTTCTTTCGTTCATCTAGTTTCTTTTGTTTCAGTCGTTCATTTTTGCTCGGGTTTTCCCAATTCTATTTGATCTAATCGATGCCTATTGGCATGCTTTAGTAAAATATTTTTAAGAATCTCCGCCTATTGGTAGGCTATACGAAAATATTTTTAAAAATCTACGCCTATTGTTAGGCTTTCGAAAAAAAACTATTTTTTAACTATACGCCTTTGAAAAATATTAATACAAATTTACGATAATTGATAGACTCTAAAAAGATATTTCGATTTACGTTGTGGTATAGCTACGATATGACAATACCGACCGATATTCTATAGTTTCAAGAATTTACCCGCATTTTCCCACCGATGTGTTTTTGTAATATATATATATATATATATATAAATTAGTGCGAAGTATAAAACATATGTCACAAACGTCGCTGTAGTGCTAGAAGTGTCGAAGAAGTATCGCCGAAGTCTAGCATTTTCAAAGGAACGATCGGTAGTATGTCCGAGTCTTTCGTTCATCTAGTTTATTTTGCGGCAGTCGTTCATTTTTGCTCTGGTTTTCCCAATTCCATTTGATCTAATCGATGCCTATAGGCATGCTTCAGAATAATAGTTTGAAGAATCTCCGCATATTGGTAGGCTTTACGAAAATATTTTTAAAAATCTACGCCTGTTAGGCTTTCGAAAAAATCTATTTTTTTAATATACGTCTATGGAAAATATTAGTAAAAAAATTACGATAATTGATAGACTTTAAAAAGATATTCGAAACCGATGTGTTTGTAATCTATATATAAATTAGTGCGAAATATAAAACATACGTCACAAACGTCGCCGTAGTGCTAGAAGTGTATCGCCGAAGTCACTTCCTGGAAGAATCGCCGAAGCCACTCCTTGAAGTGTCGCCATAGTCACTTCTTGGAAGAATCGCCGAAGTCTCTCCTGGAAGTATCGCCGAAGCCTCTTCCTGGAAGTATCGCCGAAGTCACTTCTGGAAGTATCGCCGAAGTCACTCCTGGAAGTGTCGGCGTAGTAACTTCTTGGAAGTATCGCCAAAGTCACTCCTGGAAGTATCGCCGTAGTCACTCCTGGAAGTATCGCTGAAGTCACTCGTGGAAGTGTCGCCGTAGTCACTTCCTGGAAGTATTGCCGAAGTCACTTCTGGAAGTATCGACGTAGTCACTTCTTGGAAGTATCGCCGAAGTCTCTCCTGGAAGTATCGCCGTAGTCTCTTCTGGAAGTATTGCCGAAGCCTCTTCCTGAAAATATCGCCGAAGTCCCTTCCTGAAAATATCGCCGAAGTCTCTTCTTAGAAATATCGCCGAAGTCACTTCCTGGAAGTATCGGCGAAGTCACTCCTGGAAGTATCGCCGAAGTCACTTCTGGAAGTATCGCCGACGTCACTTCCTGGAAGTATTGCCGAAGTCTCTCGTGGAAGTATCGCCGTAGTCACTTCTTGGAAGTATCCCCGTAGTCACTTCTTGGAAGTATCGCCGAAGTCACTCGTAGAAGTGTCGCCGTAGTCACTTCCTGGAAGTATCTCCGAAGTCTCTTCTTGAAAATATCGCCGAAGTCACTTCCTGGAAGTATTGCCGAAGTCTCTTCCTGAAAATATAGCCGAAGTCACTTCTTGGAAATATCGCCGAAGTCACTTCTTGGAAATATCGCCGAAGTCACTCCTGGAAGTATCGCCGAAGTCACTTCTGGAAGTATCGCCGAAGTCACTTTTGGAAGTGTCGGCGTAGTAACTTATTGGAAGTATCGCCGTAGTCACTCCTGGAAGTATCGCCGTAGTCACTCCTGGAAGTATCGAAATTTAGTTGATTCATGCAGAAAAACATTTCTTTTCATTTTTACCTCCCGATTTTCTTCTAAAGAAAGTCTTCATGTAAGTTGTGGTTTATTTTTCTTTATAAAAAAAAAATCCTCAGTTCATCTGAGGCCTATTTTTTCTATATAGAAAAATAGTCCTTAGGTGAGTTGATGAACTTTTTTCTATATAAAAGAATTCTCATTTAACCTGAGGATTTTCTATAGAAAAGCTCCCTTTTTTTGATAGGTAAAATTCCTCTGTACAGCGAAGGAAACAGGGCATTCCAGATCAAATACAATTCTATTTTTATAAAAATTCATTTTGGAACATCTCTAAATGATTTCCCTCACAAAAAAATGCAATAATCCGTACATGAGAGATGGTTGGTGTATGTGGAAGTTTACATATTGGGGATACCATGGTTTTTTTTATTAAACTCCCACTTGTATTTTACAATTAAACACATATTTAAAAAAATAAATAAAAACTAAATATTAAAAAAATATAAAAGCCAAGATCTTTTATTTACGATGGGGTAGGTAGGTAGTTTACCGATCAATTTATTAGTGGTAGTAGTTGGGAACAAATTATTACAAAAATAAAAAAGTTACGCCAATGACCACATTTTCCCTAAAATTCACAAAAATACCAGGCGCTCAGAATCGAAGAGTAGGTGTATGCTGGGAATAATAAATAAAAAATATTGGCGCCTAAAAGTATGTTTGTACGGCATTGCCAGATCAGAAAAATTCAGCTAATCACCGAGTTTTGGTATGGCAATGCTGTGCACCAAAATTCAGAGCATACTTTCAGGCGCCGAAAAAATTTAATTTTTTTCTGGCAGACACCTACTGTGCAATTCTGGGCGCCTGGTATTTTTGGGAAATTTTGTATATGGAGATCTAAATTTTCTCGTTTTCGCAAAAATTGTTCGTTTCGACAAACAAAAGCGGGGTTCGACCGCTTTCTGTATGCCATGCAGGGTTTATCTAATTAGAAGTGTTATTGTGGCTTTCAATGAAATGGACTTTTTTTGAGATAAAAAAGGTTCTTCCCTTATACTTACTTACCCTTTCTTTAAAACCCCACCCAACAAAATAAAAACAATTTTGTCTTTAGTTTTCAAACGAAAAAAGTTGTTTATTTGTTTTATCTTGCACAATTGGTTTGTTCTAGTTTTTAAGACAATTTGACTAATTTTAAATTTTAGACTATTTTACAATATGATTATTTTACTAATTTATTTGTTTAAAATTCAAATAATAGATCAAAAAGTCAACTTAAAAATTTACTCCATAACAGGGTATTTCATTCTAAATGTTAGTCCTTACATATTATTTTATTTGCACCACCCTGTTCTGCAGGGAATTTGGTTGTGTTATTATTTAATGTCACGACAGTTGCTCGCCATCAAAGACACGAACCTTTTATATTTCATAGGTTTATCAAACTAGACTTTAGTGTTATAGTTTGAAAGTCATAGAACAATTAAACACTGGCAAGGGAATCATTTGGAAATGAAACAGTTAAATGAATGCTGACTGCAGACTGTAGTCCATCGTTATATCTTGTTCACTACCTTTATATACGTCTTTGAGTATTTCGTACTAAAGACAAAAGGTAGTAGCAAAATATAACGAGTAACTATGTCAAAGCGCCGCATTGTGACATCTTAGCTTTTAATAACACTCGTTCTTTGGTTCACGACCAAACAGCATACAGCCCTACACTACTGTAAAAAGGTAATATTAATTGTTTCACGAACAATTCAATAAAACAACCAAATCTACGTTTGGTCAAAAATTCTAAACAATTGTGGTTTTATTTCTATTTATTTTCATATTTTGCATCAACGCAAACATTGGTCCAATCGAGCCGGATTGTTTTTGACGAAAACAAACCCCTCTCCTTTTGTTTCTCCTTTCACGAAGGAAAATATCGACATCGTCGAGAACAACAACTACAAAGATCCACGATCACCACAATCCAATAATTGTATTTATTTTAAAACATAAATTTCAACAACACAGGTATGTACACTGCTTAATTTATTTTTCCAAAATAAAAAGTGACATACGGTGATATTTGTGTTGTGATAAAGAATTAAACAAAAACTGTCGGTCGGTTTAACAAGCGCCTAATTGTCCGTCCGTTGCCGTCGGTAAATTACATTGCAAACAGCAACAACATTGTGTCATCCCCACTCCTTTGTTTATAACAAAACAATCAAAACAAACACAGAGATATATTTTCTTATTTATTCTCTCAATTATTTCACTCAATTTCGTGTTCCACGTAATTTTTTATATATTTCATTTTTATTGTTGTTCTTTTCATGTATTCTTCTTCTTGTTTGACAAACAACAAAGAAACAGAAAAACAATAACAACATCACATGAGAGAGTGATTGTCATCTCTGCTGATTGTTGCCACCCGTCACTATCACATGTGACATATTGTTGGAAACATATGATCAGTTTCCTTAGGGGTGTTCACACGCCCGCATAAGTTTGATGAATATTTATAAAAATATTTTTGTGCCGCTTTCTAGTATTTTTGAGTTGAATCCTTCGGATATCAACTAAAAATATTTTCTAATAACGTTTTCAACATAGTGCACCCTACATTTGGCAATATTTAACAAATATATTAATTTCATATATATAATATTACCTATTACATATATCGAAAAATTTTCATATTTATTTCAAAATAATTTTTGTTGGCAATTGCTATCTTCGATACATTGCCATTGCTTACGTGTATTATACGATACACTGTAATAAATTTGGAATACATCTAATACACTGAGAGAAATTTTAGTGAAATTTTAATACGTTTTTTCTTAAAATTTCTAAATTTTTGCTGGTTTTAATCACGTTAAACCACATTTTACTGTATCCACGATACAATATAGATAAAAGTTCACGACTTTTTATAAATTCAGTGTATTTTCAACATTTGATTTACAGCATCACGTGCTATTTTCTAATTTCTTTTGAAAATTTCCATTTATTAGTAGATTTTCAATTACAGTTGTTGACATCACGTGTCAAATTCTTCATATTTATTGCATTTCGTGCAAACTATTCCGAATTTTAATTCTTTTTGTGCATTTTCGTGCAAGTTTACAAATTTGCAATTGTTTTTCAAACAATTCAGAACACATTATTTGGTGTAATTGCCACAATTTCGACATTTATTATTACAAAAATATTGTTTTCCACGAAAACTTTCATTTTCCATAACTTTATAAACCTATACAAATTCTATATTTCACAATGCCACTCACTCCTCTAGATTTATTCATCCGAGCTACTGATGCTTTGGTTAAATTTGACGCCAAATTCAGTTCCCCACGGGACGAAGAGCTCGATGTCTATATTTTAGAACTACAGGGAGCTGAGGTGAAGAGATTATGGGAAAAGGTGCAAACCACGTATGAAAAATGCCAAAATTATTTGACAGAACAAGATTGTTCTAGTGACCATTTCACTGCCGCAGAAACCAAATGCGATGTCGCTTATAATTGCTTCCTTAGGGTTCTATCTACAATCAATAGAAAGTTAGATGAACTTCGGGCTCCGCCTTCTCCTCACTCAGTTTCCAATGCTACGCATCAGTCAACAGTTGGTGAGGAAAATTCTAGTCATAGGCTCAACTTACCGCCCTGTGACATTGAAGTTTTTGATGGCGACTTCCTTAATTGGCCTACATTTAGGGACTTATTTTCTGCGGTATACATTAACAATTCAGGCATTAGTGACATTGAACGCCTATGTCACTTAAACAAAAAGACCAGTGGCGACGCCCATGAAATTGTGGCTAAGTTTTCGCTTACCCACACCAATTTTGGTCTTGCGTGGAAAGCTCTAAAGCGTACGTACGACAATCCACGTATCTTGGTGAACCACCAACTTAAGCTTCTATTCGATTTGCCTGTTCTAGATAATGAGACTAGTTCAGGCCTAAAACAATTGCAAAGGGGTATTAATGGGTGCATATCATCCATGTCAAATTATGACGTCTCCACCGAAGACTGGGACCCTATTCTAGTGTTCATATGTCTTCAGAGGCTACCACAAAATTGCGTCACTCTTTGGGAACAAAGTATCAAAGATAAGTCTGCTTTGTCTTCCTGGAAAGATTTGGATAACTTTCTTACGGAACGTATCCAAACTCTTACCTGCTTACGTGACATTCGTGGCATTGATAACGTCAATCAAACAAATAACAAAAGGTCTCGTTCACATTTCACGAATGCTGGCACGAACCGAACCCCTACATTTTCTCGAAATTCACCACCATCTTCTAGGCAATCTAGTACGTCTCCCAATAAGTCTTGCATTATTTGTCCACGACAAATGCATCACCTAAGATCATGTCAACGCTTTTTGCAACTTTCAGTTCCTGAAAGATTTAATACTATTAAGAGACATAATTTTTGTTTAAACTGTCTGTCCGCTAAACATCTAGTCAACCATTGTAGTAGCCTACACAATTGTAGGGTATGTCATAAAAGGCACCACACTCTTTTGCACAGGGAACCTTCCACTGCTGGTTCGTCTTCGACGGCCACAACACCACAAGTTCCGAACCTAGTTTCTCCCCATCAGCCCTCTACATCGAGAGGGATTACACCACTCTCTTCAAATAGACAGGTATTTCATACCACCCAAAATAGAAAAATTTTGTTAGGAACGGCAAACGTTCATATAGTTCATAAAGGTACTACGTACCTAGCCAGAGCTCTTATTGACCCTGCTTCTGAAGCATCATTCATTTCTGAAGAAATGCGAAATCGAACGGGCATACCCACAACTTCGAACATTTCCACTATTTCTGGGGTCAGTGGATCTGTTTCAACCACTTCAAATAAGGAATGTGAAGTCCGTATTAGTTCTCCCATTGATGCTACGCAATCAATGGAATCTAAAGTCATTGTCCTTCCAACCATCGCAGAAAATCTGCCCTCCTTCACCGCACAAACAGATATTCGATCAAATTTGCCAAATCTACGTTTGGCCGACCCCGATCCCTTCTCTTCCCGTCCTGTCGATATATTACTTGGTGCAGATCTTTATCCGAAGATCATGCTACAGGGTACACGTTCCAACGTACTAGGCTCGCTAATAGCCCAGAGTACAGTTTTCGGTTGGATCATTACTGGTCCAATACCCACTTCCTATTTACGTCCATCTATTTAGGGATATACACCTGGGGGACTTTGAGCAAATTATGCTTCATTTTATCCATACGGATGATATTGTGTGCAAAGGTGTCGATAGTAACTATAATAATTGTGCTAGGTCAGTTTTCTCACGGAAAACTTAAAGATTACATCGCCTACACTTTTCCCTATATACATGCTACGCAAATGTAGATTCTACGATCTACATTCCGGGACTTCGTCCCAGTTGGCTAGTGTTACTTTTTTAATACAAATTTAAACGCTTTACGAGCAAGATTCTATCATACAGTCCACCACTCTCCCAGAGTCATACATTTAAAATTATACTTCCGGTCACTTTCAGGTTGTTCTAATCATTTGTCACGCAAATGTCTCAAAATTGTTCTACGGGTTTACGACCTCTTACATTTATTCTAAATCCCATAATCCTTTTGCAGGCATATTTGTGAAATCAAATATCATACACTGATGTTACGCATCTTTCGTAATTACAAATACTTCCACATCGTGGAAATAACGTCGAATAGTAGAGGTGCACTCGGGATTTTCATACGGAAAACGGTACTATATAAAAGTTGTTGCGCAAATAATTATCATAGTCCATATCTCGAGTCGTCTTTTGCCACCTCTTTACTTTTTCGCGTAATGAAAAATGACCATTGATGGTCGCGATAGAGTCGCGTATTATGGGACTATGATAATTACAAAACGACCTACGGTTTTTACTGGTCATTCTGGCCATACATTTATTAGTTATAATCCTCATCGTTTCGGTATCACATCTCTCTATTTTCACAGAAGATGGAAAATTTAGGTACGATGGCTGCGGTACCCCCGATATTGAAGACGACGTCCTCATGTCCGATGAGGAAAGGGACTACAACCTCACAGGTGTCCCCATCGCCAACGAGTCTACGCCCTTCGGGTCCCACGAAGCTGCTTCTCCATCGGAGAAAAATAATTTAAAGTCCGTCTTCGACGGTCCCTGAAGTTCCTTCAGGAGAAACGGTGGTGTCGCCACCTCTTTCGACACACTGTCGAAAGAACGTCGTCGACGGTCCCTGAAGTTCCTTCAGGAAACCCGGTGGTGTCGCCACCTATTTCGGCACACTGCCGAAAGAACCAGGGTTCGAAAAGAGCGTGCATAATGTTGTCCCAACAAAATCAGCCTCTAAACGTCCGTCCGTTCATTTAGCCCTACAAAGTTACGCAAATACTCTTAGCGAGAGTCATTGGTTTGGGACTTATAATTGCTCCTTCGGAGTCTGTGTCCGTGCGGCATAAAGAATATCACGCTGGCTTGCAACTTGCCGATTCTCGGTTCAACGAAGCTGCGACGGTCAGCATGATGTTAAGCCCAGAGGTTTAAAACAATGCATGAAGCCACACAACTTATTCTAGCCCTGTTTTTCCATGTAGTATTGAATCATCACGCGATGGGCAATCTTCAATTGCCTAGCCGCAAGACCGAGTCTTTTGACTATAAAAAAGCTAACGGATCAGATCTTGACGAGACATTGCACGATCCTGCTCGTCGAGCAAAACTTTAGCCATAAAATGTTTTTTGAAAAAAGTATAAAACAAAAAAAAAAAAAAAAAAAAAAAAAAAAAAATAACAAACGAAACATTATCTACATATATTCATTTTGCAACATAGCAAGATGTTGCAACGCGGGCGGCAATGTTTAATTTGAAATATAATTTAATTTGAATTAAAGTAAATTCTAATCCATCGTTATATCTTGTTCACTACCTTTATATACGTCTTTGAGTATTTCGTACTAAAGACAAAAGGTAGTAGCAAAATATAACGAGTTGCTATGTCAAATCGCCGCTTTGTGACATCTTAGCTTTTAACAACACTCGTTCTTTGGTTCACGACCTATCAGCATACAGCCCTACACTACTGTAAAAAGGTAATATTAATTGTTTCACGAATAATTCAATAAAACAACCAAATCTACGTTTGGTCAAAAATTCTAAAAAATTGTGTTTTTATTTCTATTTATTTTCATATTTTGCATCAACGCAAATCGGTTAAGAACCGCGGATGTGCCTCCACAATCGATTTTGGATAAAATACGCATATTAATTCGCATACTATTCGCGTATCGATGCATTTTTGACGCATTTTCACACAGATTCGCGAATATGATAACACAAGACTGAATGTATGTGAAATCAATTCGAAGAAAAACGCGATTATATACGCGAATTAGTCAAAATAACTTTTTGTTGTTTTTCCTACATTCAAGGGCTGAAGGGCTGGGCTCATTAGATCCGGCACGTAAAAAAACTAAATTAACGCGGGGTTTAACGTCATTAGTAAATAAAGTTTTTAAATAATTTTTGTTATGTACATTGTCAAGTTATAAATTGGTTGCCCCAAAAAGTCCCCCAACTTTAATTTAATTCCATGTCGAAATTTCTTCTACGTGTTGATAATTAGACGGAATTCTGAATTATAGGCTTTTGCTCCTTTTCATAATATATCATGTATAAATTAAATATTTTTTTCAAAAAAAAAAAAAAAAAAAATCCTTCAATAAATCCTCAACATGTCTATCACCTATCAAATTTCTTTTGTAAAATGTTGCTTCAATTTCTTTTGAACAATAACCAGAAAATTGCTGAAAAAGTTTTTCTGTTGTTCGGCATCTGCTTTAACATTTATAGGCTGAAATCTAAGATTTTATGTTATCAACAACAAGAACAACAACAACACACCAGGCAATAACAAATTGTGTTGGTCTGGCAAAATAAAGATCCATTGTTTTGCCAATGAATTTTTATTGTTCTACCAAATAAAAAACAAAATCAGGCAATATAACAAAGTTTGAGATTCACTTTATGATTTGTGTGTGTGTTGAGAGGGTGTGAGTACGAGTGTTTTATTGTAGATTCACTTTATGATTTGTGTGTGTGTGCTTTTTTCCTTGCCCTTGGCCTGGGTGTGAGTATGTGTTTAGGCTGTGTTTTCCAGTGTTCACAAAAAAACAGAAGGCTGTGCTAAGCTATTTTTATTTTTGGTCCGCCCTTTGTATCGTCAATACGATTTTCTTGTCTTATTGTTTTTGTTTTGCTTAGCTTTGTTTTTGTTTCACTCAATTTAACATCAAACGTAGAGTAGTAGGAGGTGTGTAGCTGTAATGTTCCTTTATTGTATGTTTTTATTGTACAATTGTCATAAATTTTTAAAAATTCTGAGGAAAAGTTTTTTTTATTGTTGTTGCATAGGCAGCGTATTTGAAATAAGTACAATTAGGAGCATTTTGTGTTCTGGAAATTGATTGAAATGTCATAAAATAAGTTTATTTCTTTTAATTGTTTGCAACATTATAAATAAATGCAGCTTATAAGTTTTAAAATTTGTAATAAAATATAATTGGAAAATAATGAAAAATAATTAATTAAATCACTTTGAAATATATAATAAGTATTAGAAGTTTTTATACTCTACACAACTATGTTGTGTGGCCCAAGAGTTTGTAACGTTGCGAAATATTGGGCACTTTTTGTTTACCGATCGTCATATCTCGACAAGCTACAGTTATGTACAAAGTGTCACGAAATACTGCATGTAGGTTCGGTTTGGGCCAATGAAGACCGGTATTGTTTTTGGTAATGATCGCCTAATATTTAGGGGATAAAAAATACCAATTATTTTTGTCTGTTTTTCTGACAGCTCTTGAGGCCACAATTATGAACACAACATTATGAAATTGTATATGGGGACAGGACTTTGGGCAAGGAAAAGGCATCACCGTTTAATGATAATAGATCAATATGTCACGGGTCGAATGGACCCAAACTTTTATTTGAATGATGGTCGACACCGTCCAACTATACTGCTACGTTCATTTTTTCATATTATTTACTATGTTAGGAACATACCTTTCAATATCTATAATAAACCAGTAAGGAAAGTAGTAAAGTCGGACGGGGCCGACTTTATGATACCCTTCACCACTTTGAGTATATTCAACAGATGAATCCTAACAGACGTCGCATTTTTAACGGATCAGTAAAATGAATTTGGAACCATAAACACGTCATTCTGCAACCGATACAAAATTGTTCATTTGGTCAGATATAGAAGCTATATCTAAATCAGAACCGATTTCAGGAAACTTAGCACACATCTAGACCCAATTCATTACGCTGAGCCAAATTTAGTGCAAATCGAGAGATATATAGGGACTTTTGTGCACACTTTACCTTAAATCGGACGAAAATATATATAAGATATATAACTAAATCTGAACCGATTTTCAGGAAACTTAACACACATCATTCTAGAGATAATTCATTACGCTGTGCCAAATTTCGTGCAAATCGAAAGATATAGAGGGACTTTGGTGCACAATTTACATTTAATCGGTAGAAAATATATATGGGAGCTATATATAAATCTGAACCAATTTTCAGGAAACTTAACACACATCATTCTAGGCCTAATTTGTTACGCTGTGCCAAATTTCGTGCTTAAATCGCATATGCATATTCTCAAAATTGTGTATGTCGTTTCCTTTTGCCTGTTACAAACATATGCATAAGACATAATACCCTGTACCACAGTGTGGTGAAGGGTATAAAAAAAATTTGGTTCAAGAACCTGAAAATACGAAAATTGAGGGGTACCCTTATATATGGGATACCAGAAAAAATTGACCAATATTTATAATTTATAGTGGAGAGATTTGCTACCTAATAAGAACTCGACTAACTAAATTACAGTCAATTCGGTCGAAAAATACGATCAGAACCCCCAAAATACCAAAAATTTGGGGGTACCGTTATATGGGGACTACCATAAAAACTGGACCTATTTTTATAATGTTTGGTGGAGTAATTTGGTACCCAATAAGAACCCAATGTACAAAATTTCAGAGAATTCCGTTATAAAACGTGCCCAAGAACCCGAAAATACCGAAAATTGGGGGTACCCTTATATGGGGGCTATCCGAAAAAATGGACCTTTATTTATAATTTTTGATAGGGAGATTTGCTACCCAATAAGAACTCAAAGTACCAAATTTCAGCGAATTCAATTAAAAAACGCGCTCAAGAACCTCAAAATACCGAAAATTTGGGGGTACCCTTTTATGGGAGCTATCCGAAAAAATGGACCTATATTTATAATTTTTGGTAGGGAGATTTGCTACCCAATAAGAACCCAAAGTACCAAATTTCAGCGAATTCAATTAAAAACGCGCTCAAGAACCTCAAAATACCGAAAATTAGGGGGTACCCTTTTATGGGAGCTATGCCTATACGTCGACCGATTTTCTCCAATTTCAATAGGGTTCGTCCTTGGGCCAATTAAGTAATCTGTGCCAAATTTCATCCAAATCGGATCATAAATGCGACCTGTACTTTGTTCACAAAAATACATGGACGGTCAGACGGACGGACGGACGGACAGACGGACATACGGACATGCATACATCGACTCAGAATGTGATTCTATGCATATTCTCAAAAGGAACCATGGGTCTATCTCGATTATTTTTGCCTGTTACAAACATATGCACAAAGACATAATACCCTGTACCACAGTGTGGTGAAGGGTATAAAAACGAACGACTTGTCATATCACAATATCAAATGTTAATTTTTGACATAGCCCCAATATAAAGATCTTCCCAATTTTTTTTAAAGACCGTAATTTAGCAATTAATGCTTTTGTAAAGAAAATACTTCTATAGGTCGAACTACTTCAAAAAATAACACACTACATCTGGAAGGCTGTGACAAATTTCGTCTCATTCTGACAACCATTGAGACTTTTGTGGCCTGCTGTGAATTCGGAAAAAATAATATATATGGAAACAATGTCTAAATTTAAACGGATTTCCACCAATTTCAATAGAGTTCATCCTAGAACCAAAAATTAAGTCGGAGAAAAAAACTTTGGCCGGTCGTCGAAAAGGTCGATAAAATCGGAGAACTTATAGAAGTTAACCGGCATGTTAGCAGTGGTAACATCACCCAGGAGCTAAAAATAGACACAAAGCTGGATTCAAAAAGAAACTCGATGTTTGGGTGCCACACCAATTAACAGAACAAAAATAGGATGGATCGAATTTACTTGGCCTATAGAATGAGATAGACAAATTTCTTAAACGGATGGTGACTGGAGATGAGAAATGGATCACATACGACAACCCTGTGCGAAAACGATCGTGATCAAAGAGCGGTGAAGCACCTCAAATGGTGGTTTAGCCTGGACTAAAGACCAGGAAGGTTTTACTATGCGTTTGGTGGGACTGGATGGGGATTATTTATTATGAGCCAAACGCTAAATTATGATCTCTACTGTCAACAACTGGACCGTTTGGAAGAGAGCAATTGACCAGAAACGGCCAGAATTGGGCAACAGGAGAGGTGTCGTGCTCCACTAACACAATGCTAGAACACACACATCTACAGTGACTCGCCAGAAACTTCGGGAGCTAGGTTGAGAAGTTTTAATGCATCCGCCATACAGTCCGGACTTGGCACCAATCGATTATCATATTTTCCTTGCATTGCAAAGTTTCTTTAGTGATAAACCAGTAAGAAAAGTAGTAAAGTCGGACTGGGTCGACTATGTGATACCCTTCACCACTTTGGGTATATTCTAACAGAAGTCGCTTTTCCGAAGGAACATTGAATAAATATGTTTAATTAAATATGTGATCTTGTGAACTTTTTTATTTAAATATGTGGTCTTGTGAACTTTACACACGCTATTTGGTAAGCTCCACTGTTTAAAATGTAATTTCAGTCAGGCACCCATTGATTATTTGGTGTACAATCAACACGAAAAAGTCGAAATTACATCTGAACCTAACTAAAACTGCCAGATATTAATTGATATTAATTTCAGTACATTGTGTCAATCGGCCTAGCTTTAGTGCACCATTTACTTCGAATCCGCCGAAAGTATATATAGGAGCTATAAGTAAATCTGAACCGGTTTCAAGAAAACTTGACACACGAAAGGTTGTAGTAACATCAGTACATTGCACAATTTACATTAAATCGGGCAAAAATGTATATGGGAGCTATATCCAAATCTGAACCGATATATATATTAAGCTGTATCTCTTACAATATCAATGTACTCTATGTACGTAGTAGCTCATTTTATTGTAGGTATACCATGATATAATTTGATATGTCTTCGTGTGTGTGTGTGCGGGCGGGTGCTTGTCTCTCTGTGTGTATATCGGTTAGTAGTAGCAGTATGTGGAATAGTATTACATTAAAACAACAGAATGTCATTTGTTGGCATTACCAGGATTAGTTTTAAGTTCTTTGGTTTATTGTTTGCCATTTGTGCCAGACTCGTTTGTGTGTCTGCCAACAAGAATAAGAAGAACGACGACAAGGAAAGCAAAAAGAAGAGATGTTGGCAAAAACAGCACATCACATCACATAGCGATGCTAAATATCCTAGAATGGAAACACGTTCGTTTCAGAGAAGATGAAGAAGACGTCGGAACGGCATTCATTTACAACTTGTTCTAAGAACAAGTATTACTGCGTGTACAACAAAAGCAAGCACGAAAGTAAGTAATGCCAAACAGCCAGCAACAGCAATGAGTACACAAACACAATAGCAATTATATGCGTTATTATGATGATGTAATTCTAATTGAATTTAGTTGTACCCTCTGCTCTACTCGGCTCAAATACGAAGTCTAAGTCTAATAAAGTTAAACAAAAGCAAATAACAGTGGCATAAATAGTCCTTGTTCTGAGGACACTCAGATACATGGGAGCACAGACATTTTCAATTTAATTTTATGCTATGCCGGGGTCAACATTGGTGTTGGCGATGTCGTGGCGTGCCTCCATGTTGGTTGTTGTACTCGTAAGTGTTAGAAATGTTTATTATTGTTTTTGGTTTATTGTCGTGTTCTTTTATTTAATTGTTTTGTGCTGCTTTTGTTGTATTTCGTTTATTTAAATGTGTGAAGCTTTAAACGGATATCTATGGCATTAAGGACACTTTCTGTGTGTGTAAATTAACTGAGAGTATATTGTTTCATAAACAATTATAATTATTATTGCGTGGTTAAGTTATATGTGGCATTTTAACGCTACTTTTAGGAATCACTACATTTACAAGGATTTCATTTACAAATTTGTGTGGTTTCAAGAGTTCGTAAAGCAGCGAAATATTGGTCCTAAATCCACCTTTTATTATAACGATCATCCTATCTCGACTAGCTGAGTCGATCTAAACAAGTGAGTCCGTCCGTCTGTCCATTATAATTTGTAGACAAAGTACAAGCCACGGTTCGTGCCAAATCAGATCAGTTTTGTTTGTGTATGAACAATAATGACAACACCACGAAATTTTATATTGAACGAAATTTTGGGGGTGTAGGCAAGAAATAAGTATGAACCTTTTCATTACAATCGGTAAATATTTAGCGGGTCAAAGGGACCCAGACAGTCCATGGCGTATATATACTCCAGAAGGACATAAACCGGATAAGTTAGCAGTGAATCGTGGAGGAGTGGTTGATCATTATTATTATATTATTATTATTAGTTATTGCCATAACTACACCAGAGGGCGGAAATGTCACACTGATCGCATTAAAATTGTATATGAAGTTCCGGTTATGTTCAAGAACGACGCCTATAATTGTCGGTGATGATTGGATGATATTAAGGGGTGCAATGGACCGAAAACGTTATTTCAGTTTTTTTCTAGTCGATATATATACCAATATTATACGTAGAACATCACAAAAGGTAAACGGAGTTGGGCTCTGGCCAACTAATTACAAGATCGTTGTGATAATTTTCAGTGTAGAAAACAAGATTCGGAAAATATGTCAGGGTAATACGGGCGAGCTTTGAAAATCTAATCGGTTAAGAGGGTGCAAATATCGTGAAATATTGTCCACGCTAGGAATATAGATCCGCAGAAAGTTGGAGTTTAGTGATAGTTGTGTAGGGTTTCATATGGCCGCCCCGCTCGTTTATAATTCTCCGCTCACTGGTTTAGTTTACATTTTTATATCCCTCACCACCAACAGACGGACGAAATTAAATAATTTTTATATTTTGGGTTATCATAGGGTTTCAAATATTTCTAAAAAAATGCTGAGCCATTTTTTATACTCAGAACATGGTGGATATTTTTTCGTTAGTATTTTTGAAAGGGAGTAACCAATTTCAATCCAGCTTTGACATCCCATATATATTTGTCCCAAACTTAGTTCAAGTTCTAAGTTGGGGATATCTAGTACCTCCCAAAATGGTCAAAAATATCTTGCGACCGGACTATCCGATTTGAACCAAACTTTGTATAACCTATTATCTTTACCTATCAAGTATGAATATGGGTCCCATAGGTCTACTCCTTCTGGTACGTATAATACAAATTGTCAAAACTTTCAAAATTTTCAAATCAAATAATTGGCGAATGGAATGTCCGACCAAATTTTGCACAGCCTAGTATATTTACCAATCCTCGATCAAGTCCGAAAAAGGACCCACCGTTCTTGGTCTTCTGGTGACATACCCACTAATGGTAAAATTTTTCAATATTTCTAAATTGAATATTAGTATGAGCCGATTGTCTTGGTGCTCGATGATGCGTTTGTTCATTTTTTTTTTTTTAATTTCTCCGAAGGCTTCCGACAAACGGAATACTTTCGTCAAGCGGAATATCCACCATATGATCAGTTTTTCTGAAGAAACACTCCTCCATTTGCTTCGAAGTGATTCTACTACGAGCTATTTTCCTTGGAATTTGGTTCGTCTTCGAAGAACCAATCAGTTTGCTATTTGTTTGGGACTCATAAGCATAGATCTATGATTCGGCACCTCACCTATGACGATCTTAAAAATGTCTTTTGAAGCATCGTGACCGTATATTGTCTGAATTTATTGGCATCAATAGAAACGAACCGTGTATTGAGTATATGGACATGACGGCTATTTTTAGACGACATTTGTCTTTGGCCGAGTGTCAGCCACGAGTAGAGTTGGGTCGTTTCGAAAAAAATAGTTCAGAAAAACTTATCCCCAAATGAACGATTGGTACTCAGTCCTGTTCTATTGTATATCTAGTTCATTTTGCACCATTTATGTTATCTATGGGATCCTAAACTAATTTTCATAATAATTGACTGTGATTTAGAATTACTAACTCTTAGGAAAACGTAAATCCAACAATTTTAAACAGTTTAAAGCATTCTGCATCGATTGAAACACACTGCAATAGATTGGGTCGATCCGTTGCGAAATCGAAATATCAAACTTTACCATCGTTTGGTAACGTGTTTTGGGCCTTAAATGTAATTGTTGGCACTGAAATTCCAAAAAGGCAAAAATACATCCTCAAAAATAGAAGATTTCCAATCAAAACGATGCCTTCAACAACCATTCATCACAATTCCAAATTAAAACGAACAAGAAACTACAGCCGAACAACACAATCAGCATAATTGATTTTGTTCTTTTGATTTCGTTTTTTGGCAAACTTCCCGAAGAGAATTTTCAACAATATTTCATAACCAAAAACAAAAAAATATTCTTGAAAACTTGACAGCCCATCGTTATTAAATATTCCATTACAATTTAAAGTTATCCCTTGTGGTCTTGGCAAAATTTGTTGGCTCCAAATCGTTGTTGTAGTGGGCAACGCATCGCCATTAAACTTTTGCCAAAAAACAAAAAATGATGGTCATAAGACAATACCAACAATACCAACCCAAAAACACGAAGAGAGTGAGAAAACAAAAGGAAATGAACAATGGTGATTAAGCCGACGACCTGATGACATTTAAAACTTTTTTTGAAATTGTCCTGGCACACACAAAAAAGGGTGCAAATACCATTTACACACATACAATCATACATATGTAAAAAAACAGACAATCGTATTGAGGATTACAGCTACATCAATTTACATACATACATATATAAATATACACTTGTGTATGTATGTACATATATTCATCCATATGTTTGGTAATAAAAGGAATAAATGCCATAGTTGACATTTACCAAAAAAAGACTGGCAAAATAAAAGCATTGAGAGTGTGTGTGTGCGTGTATGTGTTAAGGGAAATGTCTTAAAATATAAATAAATGTCAAAACTTTTTAATGAAACATTTTACATATTTTTCTTGTCCAACAAAAGTTTGCAAGTTGTTTTTTTGTTTAATTATAAATATGAAAGGGGAAAATTTTATAATTTATGTAAAGCTGTATATACACACACATACTTGTATAAAACTATATTCTGAAGTTTTTATTTATCTCTGGACATGTATGTCATAAACAAAAACTGTAAAGTGACATTTATTTGTTACACGTAATCATATGTGATTGTATGTGTATATATTTAAACTTAACAAAATTAAATTAAACTTCGAGAAATTAATTAATACGCAAGGATATTTTCAAGGCACACAATTTTAAATTTAATTAGAAAAATAATTTTATACTATTTTGTTGAAAATTTAAAATTATACGACAAATTTAAGTAATTTTGCCATGCTTTGATAGACTTCTGTCAATATTAAGGTCAATTTCGTTATTTAGTTTGTTCAACACATACAAGCTCTTAAAATCCGTAATCAAGTGTTCATAAAACATAATTTTTGTGAACAAAAACGTGGAAAACTCGTATGTTCTGCACCAGTAATTTCAAGGTATAACCATATATCGAGTTTACGAGATAGTATTTCCCCGAAGTATTTCTTGAGCATTCATGGATTTATTATTACGGCATGGAAATTAAGGCTTGTCCTCTTAATTTTAATGCCATAATAATAAATTCACGGTCATCTAGAGCATCACAGACAGATTTCATTATCTGAAGAGCCGAAATAACAAATTACGAAGCTTACTTTATATATTTATGAACCAATAATGAAAATGCGAATATTTATCACACAAAATCGTTTAATAGTTTTTCAAACACATTTCGCATGCGTTCAAATCAAATGTCGAATAATTTTTTCTATCATATTGACGGATCTCAAAAACGCGAGCTTCAACAGCATCTTCTGACAAAAATCGTTGAGCACCCATTTATTTATTGATGTCTGGAAATAAAAATAAGCCATCGGATGTGATGGATGGATGTGTAATGTGGGGGAGGTACAAAAGGAGTTGACCAATGAATCCCATCTTCGAACTTGATCTAGGCTTGGTAAAAAATAGATTTTACAACATTTGGTTCAAATCGGACATTCCTTTCGACTAATATTCAAGTTATAAATATTGAAAAGTTTGACCATTTATGGGGGAGGTACCAAAGAACCAATTGGTCCCATTTTCAGACTTGATCTAAGCTTGTTAAAGTTAAAAAGGTTGTGCAAAGTTTTGTTCAAATTGGAAATTTCATTCACCTATTATTGGATTTGTAAATATTGGCTTGGTAAATAAAGTAGATTTTACAACATTTGGTTCAAATCGGACATTTCTTTCGATCAATATTCATGTTATAAATATTGAAATTTTTGACCATTTATGGGGGAGGTACCAGAAGGAGTGGACCAATTGGCCCCTTTTTGGACTTGATCTATGCTTGTTAAATTTAAAAAAGTTGTGCAAAGTTTTGTTCAAATTGGAAATTTTATTTACCTATTGTTGGATTTGAAAATATTGGCAATTTTACCATTTCTAGAGAAAGTACCAGAAGGAGTGGACCAATGTGTCCCATCATCGGACTTGATTTAGACTTGGTAAAGATAATAAAATTTTGTTCACATTAGATTTAGATTTTTTTTTTTTTTTGCACAAATTTGGCCATTTTGTGGGGATGTTACCAAAATGAGTAAACCGATATTCACCATCTTCGAACTTGAGCTAAGGTTGGGAGAAATATTACGAGGTTTGGTTGAAATCGGTTACTCCCTTCGAGAGTTATCGTGCGCACCAGCTTGTAAATCGAATGTAATGTAATGTAATAACTTGTTTTGAACCATTTCGAACTATATGTGTCAGTGGGAAGAACAAAACCTACATGCGACCTGTTATTTGGTTAAGGAATAGGGGAACATACCTTAACCATCGATCCAACTTGTCGATATATGACGATTATATTCGCGGTATACCAATTATTCGCGGTGTTACCTACACTATCGTGCGCACCAGCTGGCCAGACAGAAAGACGGGTGGACCATTCGAACTATAGGTGTCAGTGGGAAGAACAAAACCAACATGAGACCTGTTATTTGGTTAAGGAATAGAGGAACATACCATAACCATCGGTCCAACTTGTCGATATAGATCAATTATTACGATGGAAAACATCGGTATTCACATTTTAGTACCTTGTACAAAAACATAGAACAACTTCAATAATGTGTTATGTCGGCTCACTTCTTCAAAATAATTGAATAAGGTGCAGAGATGGGAATCGAACCTACTCGATGCCCAAACATATATTCCAACTCTGTAGTTCTAATTAAAAATGTGCAAACGACAAAAAAAGTTAGGATACATTAATATTTATCGAACTCACTATTAGTTGCAAATTAACCCTTTTAATTAGCCTTTTTAGGGTTGAAAACACCCAAAAGCGTCAGGAAAAGATATGTAAATTTCAGTGAGTGAAATTATGTTTAAGCTACCTCTGATTTTTTTATCCAAATCTCTAATAAATCCCTGAAAATAGAAAATCTCCTGCTTAAACGAATTTTTCCAAAGGGCATATTCATTAGTTTTAACATGAAATACGATTTTCAACTGACATTGAAAATTAGGTTCTCAAACTACAGACATTGCTACTGGAGATTATGGCCTTCGGAAAATATCCTCTTCTAATAGACCTCTGATTTTTCAATCCAAACCTCTAATAAATCTCTGAAAATAGAAAATCTCGTTCTATAGATCCCTGAACAAATATTCCATCATAAGAATGAATGTGACGTCAGAAGAATCCTGAAGATGAATGATTTCCCATTAATAACTATAAACGATCTCGTAAAACATGTTAAATCCAACAAAAATGTTGAACCTAAGCCAGACAAAACATACCGAAGATCGACATATGTACCTGGTTTTCCCGAACGTTTTTCCAAATCAAATTTATACAGCAGAGACCAATACCAACTAGCTTTAAAGAGCAGTAATACAAATAATAATTCCTACAGCCGGACAAAATCGCAGATTCTCACACACGACAAATCCAATGTTGTGTATAAAATTAAGTACAATGGAACCATGAAAAGTAGCAGCACAAATGTGCATTTACCAGCGTACAAGTAGAAGCCTAGTGTCATGTTTTCGAATGTCACTTGTTTCTACTGTCCGTCAACGTGTTAATTACCCCTTCAATTCTTCAACAGTTCACTCCACGCAAATAATCCCTCCAAAATGTTGTCCATACCTTTTAAATCTCCTTTGACCTTCAACATCATTCCCGGCCACTCCAACTGAATGACCTTTCTTTGTTAGCTATCTGAAAAGTAGAACCAAAAAATAAATGTCCCTGGAACCCATATCCAAATTCTAAACAAATTCACTTATAAATAAATAAAAAACAAATTACTTTTCAAATGCGTTCCAAATGAACATACTTCAATAATGTGTTATGTCGGCTCACTTCTTCAAAATAATTGAATAAGGTGCAGAGATGGGAATCGAACCTACTCGATGCCCAAACATATATTCCTACTCTGTAGTTCTAATTAAAAATGTGCAAACGACAAAAAAAGTTAGGATACATTAATATTTATCGAACTCACTATTAGTTGCAAATTAACCCTTTTAATTAGCCTTTTTAGGGTTGAAAACACCCAAAAGCGTCAGGAAAAGATATGTAAATTTCAGTGGTAGCGGCACCATATTTGGTTGTTTTTGTCCACAATTTTGGATATAAATTTATATGTCGTCTAAAGCGACAAGAAACCCAGACAAAAATAAAATTTTAGTTCATTTTAAACCCGAAATATCAACTGATCATCATCGAAAATTAGATGTGTCGTCCTTGCAAACTTTCCGCCCTCTAGTGTGCTAATGTAAGTTTTTAATTAAATCTCCTACATACAACAATATAATTGGTATCAATTTAAAGGTCGAGCACTCCTCTCGGATATACTATTAACATATAGTATATATCATTCAGAAGTAAATATATACCCCATAGAAAAAAATATGGTTATTTTTCACAAAAAAGCCTCTGTCCATTTGAGCCGCTAAATATTGCCCGATCTTCATCAAAACAGTCATTCTAATTCTTTGGCGAGATTTTCTTCCTCGTGTAAATTTTCGTGGTGTTCAGGTCGTAATTGTGGCATCTAGAGTAAGCAGAAAAATCCACAATATATTACCCCATCATTACCACAAAACAATAGGGAACTTCTTTGACCAGAACCCGTCCTGTTTACAAAGTATAATGGACTGACGGACACACATGTCTAGCTCGACTCAGCTAATCGGGATATGACGATTGGAGATCCCGTTCTACATACAAAATTTCGTGTGGATTGGCCCTTTACCATGACCTGTATCTTATTTAGATGATCGGTATACTAAAAGGTGGGTCTAGGACCAACGAATTGGTTTGGGAAAAAAGAAATCCATTATCTTTCAATGAATTGGGCCAGATATGTACCGTTTTATTGTATGATTTGTTGCCATTTTAAAGGATACTTCATAATGCCTCTCTCATAGAAGTGCTGCTCTCTATTTACAAAAAAAAAAAAAAAAAAAACTCTAGTAGTCCATTTTCACAATCCTCCCTAAATACCATTTTATACACTTCACCACACTGTGGTACAGGGTATTATGTCTTTATGCATATGTTTGTAACAGGCAAAAGGAAACGAGATAGACCCATAGTTCCTTTAGAGAATATCCATTGAATGACTTTCTGAGTCGATTTATGCATGTCCGTCCGTCTGTCCGTCTGTTCGTGTTAAATTGTAAACAAAGTACAGGTCGCATTTATAATCCGATTTGGATGAAATTTGGCACAGCTCATTTGTTTGGCCCAACCCTAATGAAATTGGGAAAAAATCGGTTCAGATTTAGATATAGCTCCCATATATATTTTCGTCCGATTTCATGTAAATGGTGGACCAAAGTCGCTATATATCTTTCGATTTGCACGAAATTTGGCATAACGTACTGAATTGAGCATAGAGTGATGTCATGTTTCGTGAAAATCGGTTCAGATTTAGAAATAGCTACAATATATAGTTTCGTCCGATTTCATGTAAATGGTACACCGAAATCCACATATATTTTTCGATTTGCATGAAATTTGGCATAACGTACTGAATTGAGCCTAGAATGATGTCTGCCAAGTTTCGTGAAAATCGGTCCAGATTTAGATATAGCTCCCATATGTAGTTTCGTCCGATTTCATGTAAATGGTGCACCAAAGTCCACATATATTTTTCGATTTGCATGAAATTTGGCATAACGTACTGAATTGAGCCTAGAATGATGTCTGGCAAGTTTCGTGAAAATCGGTCCAGATTTAGATATAGCTCCCATATGTAGTTTCGTCTGATTTCGTGTAAATGGTGCACCAAAGTCCCTATATATCTTCCCATTTGCACCAAATTTGGCATAACGTACTGAATTGAGCCTAGAGTGATGTCACCAAGTTTCGAGAAAATCGGTCAAGATTTAGATATAGCTCCCTTATATTATAGCTTGATTTTAAGTAATTGACGCACCAAGGAACCAATACATGGTAGATAGGAACAAAACGAACTGAAATCAGTATAGCCTAACCAGTGACAAGTTTCGTTAAAATCGGTTCATATTTGGATATATTATATTTTCGGCCGATTTTAAGTAAATTGGGCATCAACCTTCTCATGTTAGTCAAATTGACATCAAATTTTGCACAAAGTACACAATTGAGCATAGAATTACGTAGTTGCGTTTTCTAGAAGTACAGACATAGACCAACGGATGACCTATAGATATTTACTTGACATCGATTTACATAATTTTGTCCCAATGTAACAAGCGAATGACATGTTTATGGATAGATCTAGATTTCATCCAATTTCATGTTAATAGTCCTGTTTAATATACCCATAGTGGTGAAGGGTATCATATAGTCGGCCCCGTCCGACTTTACTACTTTCCTTACTGGTTTATCATTGAAGAAATTTTGCAATGCAAGAAAAATATGATACTCGCTTGGTGCCAAGTCCGGACTGTATGGCGGATGCATAAAACTTCCCAACCAAGCTCCCGAATGTTTCGCCTATTCTGGCCGTTTCTGAACAAGTATAAATGATTTAAAAGAGTTTTATTGTCGATTTTTAGCTCCTGGGCGATGTTGCGACTGTTAACATGCCGGTCTACTTTAATAATTTCTCCGATTTTATTAACATTTTTGAGGACCGCCCTATCTGTGCTAGGTGCATCTTTAACAACAAACTCCCAAAAAAAAATTTAAATAATTATGTCTATGACTCTAAATAATACTAGCTCCATTATATTACAATTCCTATAAGTACATATACAATTCATCATTATAATATATGTTTCATTATATAATATATGTTTTATTATTTATTATATTAATTTAAATAGAAAACATATGTTGTTTATACCTGTTCCGCAACATTTTGCTAAGAGGATACACGTTTAAGTAGTTAGCCCTATTGGCAGCCACTTTTACGAATACGCCCAGATCCCATATGCTTGTGGTATGTAGTAGGGTTTTCAAAACTTAAAAAGACCAACACAACAATAAAACATTTGTTGTGTTTTTTGCCAGCTGTCCAAAGTTTTTTTATTGTACACTTTGTGTTTGACCTTTTCACAATGGAATTGTGTGTGTTCGGTTAAAAGGATTTTAAGGCCTTAAAATCTTTGCGATCCCATAGGTAGTTAATAATACAAAAATAAACAAATGTGAATGAATGTTTTGAAGTGTTGGAACGGAACACTTGGGTTGTGTGTTCTGCCATACTGCAGTAGTGAGTGTGTGTTAGATTGCCAAAACAATTGGGAATAGCTTGTCAGAACAAAAGCAAAGGAAGGAACAAATGATGGCCAATATATGATGCCCCACAGACCTATAGACATGTGTCATTAATCAATAAGATTTGTTAACCTTTTACGGAATCACCTTTTAAAATGTACCATGAGCGATTTTCCAGTGAGTGAAAGGATTGACATTCGGGTGCAAAACCAAAACAGCAGCACTTAAAAGGACAATTAACTTTTTAGAGCAGATTAACAGAGGTATTTCGGGATACATGGGTAAATATATGGGTGTTATAGTTCGAAAGTTAAATTTATGTTTAAACTTTGTTCATGCTTAAGAATGACAATTCTGGAAAATGTCTCGAAGCACTTGTTGGGATTTATTGCAAAAAAAAATAAGTATCTGGCTAAACTGTAATTGCGAGAGCATTACAATAATTCCCTGCCTTCTCAACATCTTTTATGTAGGTGTATTTATTTAATATATATATTTTTTAATATTCGAATCTATAACTATAACTATTTCCAACAGACATCCTGTCAGCTACCAGCCCTGCCCTCTCGAAGCTACTTCATTTAATTTGTTTCTTCAATTGTCATATTTTTTTACAGAACATGTCAACCTTTTCCATTCCATTTAGTTATTTTCCTTTCTATGTATGTGTGTGTATTCTTTGTACGTGCACCGACATTGTATTTAGTTTCGCCTTTGTTTGATGAACTCGTTTGTAAAACTTCCGGTGTGCAATTTCGAACAAAAAATACCGAGAGACAATTGAAAAATGTTACATTCTGTCTTAGAACGAACGAAAGTAAATGGAATACATTTTGAGTCAACTTTGTGGTAAAAAGTTTTCTATTTATTTGTTGCTTTGTTACTAAACACAACAAATACCAGGCTAATGGATTAAATATTTCTAATGAAAATGGCAGCACATACCAACTGACCGACTAACATCGATTTAAATGTTGCAGAATTTAATGAATTTCATTGCAACTATAAAAACTGAAACGTCAAAAATCGATAATATCAAAACTATAAAAAGGGGACAGATCATTTTTCAAAAGACACATTAGGGTGGATTTTTCAAAGGGTTATTACAAGACGTGGATTTTTATACTCTTCACCACACTGTGGTACAGAGTATCATGTCTTTGTGCATATGTTTGTAACAGGCAAAAGGAAACGAGATAGACACATGGTTCCTTTTGAGAATATGCATAGTATCACTTTCTGAGTCGATTTATGGATGTCCGTCCGTCCCTCCATCTGTCCGTCTGTAGATGTTAAATTGTAAACAAAGTGACCTGTAACATTTATGATACGATTTGGATGAAATTTGGCACAAATCACTTATTTGGCCCAAGGACGAACCCTATTGAAATTGGGAAAAAATCGGTTCAGATTTAGATATAGCTCCCATATATAGTTTCGTCCGATTTAAGGTAAACGGTGCACCAAAGACTCTATGTATCTTTCGATTTGCACGAATTTTGGCAAAGAGTACTGAAGTAGATCCAGAATGGTGTGTGCTAAGTTTCGTGAAAATCGGTTCAGATTTAGATATAGCTCCCATATATAGTTTTGTCCGATTTTATGAAAATGGTGCACCAACGTCCTTATACATCTTTCGATTTGCACGAAATTTGGCATGGAGTACTGAACTGAGTCTAGAATGATGTGTTTCGAGACAATCGGGTCAGATTTAGATATAGCTCCAATAGATATTTTCGTCCGATTTAAGGTAAATGGGGCACCAAAGTCCCTATATCTTTTTCGATTTGCACGAAATTTGGCAGAGCTTACTTAATTAAGTCTATGATTTGTGTTAAGTTTCCTGAAAATCGGCCCAGATTTAGATGTAGCTCCCATATATATATTCGTCCGATTAAGGGTATATGTTGTACCAAAGTCCCTATACATCTTTCGATTTGCACGAAATTTGGCACAGGGTACTGAATTAGTTTTAGAATGATGTGTGTTAAGTTTCCTGGAAATCGGTTCAGATTTAGATATAGCTCCCATATATATTTTCGTCCGATTTATGGTAAATTGTGTACTAAAGTCCCCAAATATCTTTCGATTTGCACGAAATTTGGCACAGCGTACTGAACTGAGCCTAGGATGATGTGTGCTAAGTTTTGGGAAAATCGGTTCAGATTTTGATACAGCTCCCATATATATTTTCGTCCCATTTAAGGTAAAAGCAACAACAAATTCCCAAATATCTTTCGATTTGCACGAAATTTGGTATAGCTTACTGAAATAAGCCTAGAATAATGCGTGCTAAGTTTCCTGAAAATCGGTTCAGATTTAGATATAGCTCTCATATATATTTTGGTCCGATTTAAGGTAAATGGTGCACTAAAGTTCCTATATATCTTTCGATTTGCACAAAATTTGGCACAGCGTTCTGAATTGGGTCTGGAGTCATATCTGCCAAGTTTCGTGGAAATCGGTTCAGATTTGGATATAGCTCACATACGTATTCTTGTCCGATTTTGTGTAAAAGGTGTACCAAAGCCTCTACATTTCTTTCGATTTGCACGAAATTTGACATAGCGTACTGACCTAAGTCTAGAATGATGTGTGTTAATTTTCCTAAAAATGAAGATTTAGATATATCTGCCAAATATATATTTTTGTCCGATTTTAGGTAAATGGTGCACCAAACTTCTCCGATTGACACGAAATTTTGTTCAACGTATTCAATTGAGACTAGATTGATTGCGCTATTTTTTGTAATGTGTGCAGATGCAGACATAGCTTCCATATGTTTTTCGAACGGGTGTCTGATTGATATTATCGAATAGTGTGTATCAAGTGTGCTATAAATCGATTTACCCAAATTTGTCCCATTGAAATTTAGCATAGGTTACAGAAAGCATGTATATGGATTGATGTTAGTCGGTTCATTTATTGATAAATATCAAATCAAAACAATTGTTTTTAATGGAATTAAATTAAAATGAGAATACCCATATGTAGAATATACCCAAAGTGGTGAAGTGTATCATATAGTCGGCCCAGCCCGACTTTACTACTTTCCTTACTGGTTTATAGAATATTTTTAAAGGACTAAATATTTTTTCTGACCATTATAGTCATGGATTTTTCAAAGAAAATTGATATTTAAAAGAATATTTTTTCAAGGGTTATTACAAGGCATGGATTTTTTAAGGAATATTTTTTCAAGGCTTACTAAAAGGCGTGAATTTTTATACCCTACACAACTATGTTGTCAGGGTATTATAGCTTTGTGCAGCCCCAAAAGTTTGTAACGCCGCGAAATATTGGTCCTAGACCCACCTTTAAGTATACCACTCGTCATATCTCGACTAGCTGAGTCGATCTAGACATGTGTGTCCGTCCGTCCGTCAGTCCATTATAATTTGTAAACACGATACAGGCCACAGTTATGGACCAATCTTCACGAAATTTTGCATGTAGGATGGGTTGTGGCCAATGAAGACCCCTATTGTTTTTGGGAAAGATCGGTTAATATTTAGGGGATGAAATGGACCAAATACTAAATTTTTGTCGGTTTTTCTGGTCGCTCCACAGGCCGCAATAATGGCCCGAACATCGTGAAATTTTGCATGGAGAAGGGGGTCGGGCCAAAGAATAAGCATGCCTGTTTTGATAAAGATCGGTCAATATTTAGCGGGTCAAATGGACCCTGACTTTTGTGTGAAAAATGACAAAATTTGTATTCTATAGCGTATATATTTACCCCTGAAGGACATAGACCCGAAAAGTTGATATTATATCCAAGAGGAGTGGTTGATCTTTAAATTAAGATCAATTATATTGTTGCATGTGCTCTGATGTGGGAGTTACACCTAAATATTTACAGGTATCTCCGTATTTGTATGATATTTAGTAACCCATTATCACTCTAGAGAGCCGAACATAGCGCTGATCGCATTGAAATGTTTCATGAGGTTCCAGTTATGACAACGGACAACGCCTATAATTTTCGGTGATGATCAGATAATAATATTGGAATGAAGTGGACCGAAAACTTAATTTTTTTTGTGTTATTTTCGAGTCGATCTACAACAACACAACCCACGGTGAAGGGAATTTGGACAATAACTGTACTGAATACTCGTAATATTCGGAAAATATGTCAGTGTGAGGAAGAGGTGCTGTTTACCTCTAATCGGACAAGAGTGTGCAAATATCACGAAATATTGCCCAGGCTCGGAATACACATCCGTAGAAAATTTGAGTTCAGTGGTAGTTGTGTAGGGTATCGTATGGTCGGCCCCGTCCGAATATACTGCTCCGCTCACTGGTTTAAAGAATATTTTTTCAAGGACATTGATATTAATTCGATTTTTTCATTTAATTAAAAGAATCCCTGTCCTTGTTTTATATATAATGAAAAATTAAGTCAATGAGTTTCTTCTTGTGTTTCTATATAAATCAATGAAATTAATTTCAACCAAACTAGGACACTTTCACTTGTGGTGGCTGGTTGTGGTGATGTTGGTGTGCGTCTGTGTGTGTGTGTAGGCCCAATTTTGTGCAATGCCGCCGAATAACCTCATTGCACTTTCATTTGCTCTTTTTTGGTTTGCGAACATAAAAAGGCAAACATTCTGCAATGTTTCGTTTTCATTTGGCTTGCTTTGTATTTTTGTTTGTTGTTTTGGCACACGAAGTTTTTGGCTTTATGCCCCAGTGAGCCTGTATGTATGTCCGAGTTTGTGTGTGTGGGTTTCAAATGTTCTGTTTACAATTCATTTTGTTTGGTGGCCGGTAAAGTTTTGTTTCATTTCCGGTTTATCGAACATTTTTGTATACTTTTTGGGGCAATATCCGTTGCAAGCGTTTGTTTTTTTCTTTGGTTTGGCTGTGTGTTTTCCTCCTTCATTCATTGTGTGCCAATTTTTGTTTTGGCGATTTATTGGCGAGCTTTATGCCGCTCCAAACTTGTATAGGCTGCCAATATTAGTTGTGTTTTGTTTTTGGGAATTTCTTGATTGGTTGGTGATGGGCGGAATACCCAAAAAGAGGCACAGAATAACAAGAAAATTGTGTTTGTAGAACACTTTGTCGGTCATTTGGTATAAGAAAAATTCCACTTTTTCTTCTAAAGAATATTTAGTAGCCATTTTAGTTGGCATTTCTTCCTTTTTTGGTGGGCTTTCCAAAATTTATTACATTAGTTGTGAGCGCCTAACTTAGTGGTGATGGTGCGGCGGCCTCGGTTTGCTTTTCTTTCACATTTGTTTTGTCACTGAGGTTATTCATTGCTGTGGTGTGTGGTTGGAATTTTCTTCATTTTCTTACTCATCCTTCTTCTACTCCACTTTCCTAGAATAGTTTTTCTGCTGTTATTCAGTGCCTGTTTGTGTGTGTGTCTGTGCTTTATTGCAAATTCATATAATTTAAGTTTTTAAGGTTATTTTTGCCGTTGTTTTGAAATAAATTGTTCAACAATAATCAAAACATGGAATTCAGGGTAATGTTTGTTAAAAAGGGTCACGTATGCCATGTTAAACCAAATGACTGACTGCTTGCTGGCACTGAAAGTTATCGCTCAAGGAAAATGTTTTTGTAAACAATTTAAATGTGGAGTTGGGTCTTGGCATACTAATGAGGAAGGATATTATGATGAGTCAAAGAATGGTTTTTGGGGTACAACAAATTGTACATACAGATATTTTACGGATTACAAAAAATTAATAATTTTTATACAACTATTTGAAGGGAAACAATATTAAATGTAAACCGCTATGAGATTTGAATGAGGTGATTAGACGTAATATAAGGAAAGCCGTTTTAGAAAGTGTCTGTCCTTTGAAAGAGTTTTAAAACATTGCATATAAATTCCTATGATGTTTGGTAATGAAAATGGGATTTGTAGGTCCACTAGAGGTTTAACCTTTTTCACCCTAATCGGATGTAGTGTCATATTTTGGATTCTCATAGAGTAGTTCATCATTCTACCAAAATTATCAATATTGATTCACTTATTAGGATAGTCCCTATATAACAGTACTCACAAATATTAGGTATTTTAGGAACTTTTTCAACCAAATTGCTTATAATTTAGAACTTTGGGTTCTAATTGGTTAACAACTCTTCCTACCAAGACTTATCCATATTACTTGCTTTGTTGGGCTGTCCCCATATAAGGGTAGGGGAGGCTGGGACACCTTCGGCACTTTTTCTATCTCAGTACTTATTCCACATATATAACAACTTTATGGCTGATTATTGTCCTCTGACACTTAATTATAAAAAATAGTACCCAATAGATATAATAAAATAGTATTAGTTGAAAAATTTTTCAGTTTTGTAAAAAAAGTCAAATTCGCCGAATGTGCCCCAACTTGGGGTAGCTTCAACATTTGATGGAGCACATTCGGCACCATAGTCATAGCCGGGTAATTGTCATCGCTATCAGTCTGGTTGAAATTCTGATCCTCTAAAAGATCTATTTGGTTTTAATACGCCACACAATGTTTGCATTATAGGGCTTTATTTTCTAGCGGAGGACGTTTACATCTCAAGGCCGCACACACCATCAGAAATAGGGGTTTCTTATCGCATTTTCGTCAATATAAGCACGTTTGATCTTATATATGCAATTTCGAACCATATTAAAGGATTAGTTTTAAAGACAAACTCAAAAACATTTTAAGGAAATAATATTGCACAATCTGTATATGGCCGAATGTCCCCCACTTTAAAATGACGGTTAATAATATTGTCTTAAAAATTTAAAAAGTTTTATACACGAAATACTTCCGAAATGGAATTGAAATATTACAGAAACATCTATAAAAATACAAAAACCTATGTATCTAAATAAGCTTATTAGCTAGAAATTTCAAACTTTGTGTCAGTTATTTATTTCGATATTCGATACCTATGTATCGAAACTAGTGATGTACGGTGAGAGCTTCATATCGAAAACGCGATTGCCGAAGGTGCCCCGATACCGAAGATGCCCCAGTCTCCCCTACTTCCAAAATGTCTATATTTTGGGGAGTATGGGTAAGTTTTGAATCTGAATTGACTGTAATTTGGTATGTAAATTGTTATTGGGTAGCACAATTATCAATAGTCAATCAGTATGTTGGGGATTACGAGAGTTTTTACCCGAATTGGCTGTATTTCCCCCATTGGAATGTAAACCTTCTAAAATTTTTAAAACTCGCCTTAAAATATACAAAGCTACCGTACTCAAGATAACTCTCAAAGAGAATAACCGATTTCATTGAAACACATCGTAATATTTACTTTAAACTTAGATCAATATCGATGAAGGAGGATATCGATCAAATTCTTCTGACAACTCAAAACAAAATTGTCAAAATTGTGCTAAGAATTATCATTACCAAACCCAGATCAATTTCGAAGGGCCACTTCTTCTGTTGCCTCCCCCACAAAGGGTCTAAATTGTCAATATTTATAAATTCAATATTAGACAATTGGAATGACCGAATAGATCCATACTGTTTACATTGTGAAAATTATTCCAAACAAAGATCAAATTGGAAGATGGAGCATACTGGTCCACTCCTTCCTGCACCTTCCCCATAAAATGTCAAAATTTGGCTAAACTATTTTTTTTATAACCATGACTGTATAATGTTGAAAGATTGGACTTATCGGTCCACTCCTTTTAGTACCTCCCTCACAAAGGGTCAACATTTTGACAACTTGTACATTTATATGAAGCGAACCAAATATCCCATTTCATCGAAACATTGCACAACGTAATATTATTAACGTACTTTAATCATGCTCGAAAATGGGACCCGCGGTGGCCAGTAGGTAACAGAGGGAGACGGGACCACTCCTCACAAAGTATCCATATTTTTTAAATTTATTAATCCACTATCTAGAATTGAATGCCTGATTTGATCCAAGCTCTGCAAACTTTTACCAACAGATACTGTCGGCAACCACTTTTTAATACTTTGCATCAATATATGAGTGCTTTGTCTAACAGATTTTTATTAAAAATGTTTAAACGGCAAATAAATAAACGTTAATTATAGAAATTCAACATTACTTTAAAAATGCGGGACTTTAATATGGAGACTATGTTAAAATATCCACCTTCATTCTTCGCAGATGTATGCCAACATCTAAAACCCGGAAATGCCAAATTACAGGCTGTTCGGTTAAAAAATACTTCTAAAACACTCAAAATATCGAAAATTTATTTGGGCCTTTATGGTCAAAACAGGAACCTGTGTTGACAATTTTCTACATAGATGTTTGTCAACCGCCAGAAACCTGGTGTTGTGGGCGGATTCAAAAAACGAATTATTCGAAATTTTTATTTTTTCAGTGAGAAGAAACCCAAAACATCATATAAGTGCAAATTCGATTGAAAAATTTACTCAAAATCTCCAAAATAACGGTATGTTCGGTATCGGTAGATAGGGTATATTCCAAAGCATGGGTCAATATTTGTTAGGGATGTTTTCGGCCCTATGGGAATCTATGCCAAAAAGGAGCCCAAACTCTGAATATAGGAGATTATCGCTATATAGTGGTTATAGAAAACAATGGATCATTATATCCTGTGAACGAGTTAAAAATTTGTGATTGAACGAACCAATCCCCATCGATCATGGTAAATAATGATCCGCCTTCGATTTTTCTCCAAAGACTTCAGAAAACTGATTGTGTGTCCATTCAGAATTGACAGACATACGTTGCCCAAATCACATGACCAGTTTTTGTGGCTATTGCGAGTTGATTTTGAGATGGCATGTCTTTAGTCAAATCGAATGAGGAATATAGAAATATTTTTATAAATAACATTTTGAGAGATATAAATATGACATTTCTATCTCATGTTACTGTGCGTATTTTCGCCCTTATTTTCTTTAACCATAAACTAAATAATTTAGAAAAAGATTTTGTGACCTAAAAATATTCTACAAAAATGTCGCTCATGAGATTTTAGATAGGGTTCCCATAGACAAGCAAGCGAAATTCAAAAATTGTCATCGGTCTTTTCCACTTTTAAGTAT
>NW_026872689.1:0-13782 GCF_032173495.1 Musca vetustissima
TTGTATATTGTATTATACGCCTGTGTTGACATTAATGCCAAATGTGATTATTAAAATTTTAGAAAGCCTTGGAATAATTTCGTTTTTTAAAAATATTCACCTTAAAGGAATCATCCCTTCTCCGCCTGGGTTTGAACCCTTCGGTTTGTAGTCTATGCCACCACCGCTAGAGCTTTGAAATTTAATACATACATTTCTTAAACTTTGGGAATGTTTGGTATTGAAAACGGAATATATAGGCCCACGATTTTGGTATAGCCCCCATATAAAGGTGTCGCCCAATTTTCGTTATATTGAAGATTTTTTTCGCATTTTCTCTATCGAGGTGACTTTAATTGGCCATTACAAGTCCTTGGAGAGTAAAAAATCTTGCCACCTACTGTTGCCTAGAGACAACGTCTTCTGCATTCTGCCATGGTTGGTGTCCTTGCTTTTATAGGTTTAAACTTTCCTCTGGGTGGCTCTACTTACTGTCATTCCTATATTGTATTATCCTCCTGAGTTAACGTTAATGCCAAGTTTGGTTATTAGAATCTCTGGAAGCTTTGAATAAATTTCGTTTTTAAAAATATTCACTTTAAAGGAATCATTCCGGGATTTGAACCATTCGGTTTGTACTCTATCCCCTGCAAGATGTCACCCCCGTTAGAGCTTTGAAATTTGGCTCAAGTTTTAGAAATACTTTGAGGATGTTTGATATTGAAAATGAAATATATAGGCTCAGGTTTTGGTATAGCTCACGTCTCGGTATACTAAAGAATTGTAGCCATATTTTCGATATATTGAAGGATTTTGTCGCGCTTTCTCCATCGAGGTGACTTTACGGGTTTTTGGAAGGTAAAAATATCTATACAAAAAATTGTTAACGTCGATTCCGGGTTTGACATGGCCCCCAGGTACATATTTCCGGCATTTTTAAGGTTTGAGTCGTATTTTTAAATCAAAGAGACTAGAAATAGGTATTTCGGTTTCTTGGAGGATGAAAAATACATATCTAAAATATGTTTCGTTGTTGTCATTCCGAGTTCTTAGAGGATGAAAAACATCTTGGCAGGAAATGTTTAGAAGGAGTCCAAATGTTTTGTCATAGTCCAATTATAATGGATCTTTGCTTCGGTATTTTTAAGGTTTTTGCCGTATTTTCCACTTTTATTTGACGTTCTGGGTTCTTATTTTCAGACACGGCACCCATATAAAAGTCCCATTGTACTTAGGATATTTTCAAAGTCCTGGGTGTAGCTTCTAACCGAAATGTTTGTAATTTGGCAATACTGGTTCATGGAGGATCTTTGCAGAAAATTGTCAACATAGGCTCATGCTTTGGAATAGCCTCCATAAATGGATTCCGCCTGATTTAAGGCATTTCCATGGTCTTAGGCGCACTTCTAAACGGTGTGGATGTAATTTGGTATTCTAGGTTCTTTGCAGATACAATACTTCCTCGTCGATTACCAGGACTCGGCCTCAATAAATCGGAGAAGATCAAAGAGTAATTGTTGTCGATCTAGGGGACTTTTGTCGAAGAATGGAGGGTCTTGGTTGTATAGAAGGCGATCTTGGTTTTCACAGATTCCATGGAAAATCAAATACTTATCAAATACTCCCAGGTGACCCCTTTGTAAAAGATCCCCAGGTATTCTTTTCATATATGTCCGTTTCTTCGCCTTGTTTGACCTTAGAAAAATATTAAAAACTCCACACCTTATTGGGTCTTGGAATTCTACGCAATGTTGGACCTCTGTATATATATCTTAACCTGAATTTCTGTAAATTGGTATTTTGTTTCTTCCGAGGATACAAATTCCTCCAACAGTCGATCCCCATCGATTTTAAGTATATTAAGATGAAAGGTTTAAAAAGCTCGGTCTTATCGCCGTTTTTTTTTATTCATTTTTAAAGACAATTTTTCCCTAGCAGATTTTAATCTTCAACAAGAAACAACAATTAATTTCATGGCACTTTTCCCACGGCATCCTTAGCAGAAAGATAAAAGAAATTGCCAGCAAATCTCTGCCGACTCAAACACGCAAAAAAAAAAACAAACAAGGGAAGTGAAGGCATTTGAGGCGAGTCATTAAGCGAACACGTTTCACAACTTCAAATTCACAATTCAAGCATATGACAACGTTAAACGATAATAAGATTTACACGAACGAAATATGTGCATGTGGTAGAGAATTATAGGCAACACGCATAAAAAACACCTTACACGCACACACACTTATTTATCACACAAAGAATTTCAAGGATTTTTTGTTGTTGTTTTCCTCGCTCACGAACCTCGGTTATGTGCCATTCATATCTCGGTAAACAGTCATGTCTTGTGCTTGTTTAGAGAATTAAGTAACACCGAGCCGAAACTTTTATTTTTTTCCAAGTTAATAATCATAAAAAAGAGGCTGAAGGATTGCGGGATGGATGGGGACAGAGTAATCAGGGAGCTTGGTAGTTAGAAATATCATAATATGCATGTCTTTATCAATGCACGTATTTCGAACATAAATATGAAATAAAACATTTAAACATGTTTTCCCCTCTTCGTATTTTGAGTTACTATACCCCTCTCCGACGATAGGTGGGTGGCACAGTGTCGTATAATGGACTCGAATTTCTAAGGACTTTTTTGACACTGAATTTGGAGTTTGAAGAAGGTTCCTTCAGGAAGGTTCCTTCAGGAATATTTTTTCTAGAACCAATAGAGGCGTGGATTTATTTAAAGAATATTTTTCAAGGTCTATCAAAGGCGTGGATTTTTTAAAAAATATTTTTCAAGGTCTATCAAAGGCGTGGATTTTTAAAAAATATATTTCAAGGTCTATTAAAGGCGTGGATTTTTTAAAGAATATTTTTTTAAGGTCTATCAAAGGCGTGGATTTTTAAAAAATATTTTTCAAGGTCTATCAAAGGCGTGGATTTTTTAAATAATATTTTTTTCAATGTCTATCAAAGGCGTGGATTTTTTAAATTAATTTTCGTGGGGTCTATCAAAGGCGTGGATTTTTTAAAGAATATTTTTTTCAATGTCTATCAAAGGCGTGGATTTTCTAAAGAATATTTTTTCAAGGTCTATCAAAGGCGTGGATTTTCTAAAGAATATTTTTTCAAGGTCTATCAAAGGCGTGGATTTTCTAAAGAATATTTTTTCAAGGTCTATCAAAGGCGTGGATTTTCTAAAGAATATTTTTTCAAGGTCTATCAAATTTATTTAAAGAATATTTTTTCAAGGTCTATCAAAGGTCTATCAAATTTATTTAAAGAATATTTTTTCAAGGTCTATCAAAGGCGTGGATTTTTTTAAGGTCTATCAAAGGCGTGGATTTTTAAAAAATATTTTTCAAGGTCTATCAAAGGCGTGGATTTTTTAAAGAATATATTTTCAAGGTCTATCAAAGGCGTGGATTTTTTAAAGAATATTTTTTTCAAGGTCTATCAAAGGCGTGGATTTTTAAAAAAAAATATTTTTAAGGGTCTATCAAAGGCGTGGATTTTTTAAAGAATATTTTTAAGGGTATATCAAAGGCGTGGATTTTCAAAAGAATATTTTTTCAAGGTCTATCAAATTTATTTAAAGAATATTTTTTCAAGGTCTATCAAAGGTCTATCAAATTTATTTAAAGAATATTTTTTCAAGGTCTATCAAAGGCGTGGATTTTTTTAAAGAATATTTTTTAAGGTCTATCAAAGGCGTGGATTTTTAAAAAAATATTTTTCAAGGTCTATCAAAGGCGTGGATTTTTTAAAGAATATTTTTTCAAGGTCTATCAAAGGCGTGGATTTTTTAAAGAATATTTTTTCAAGGTCTATCAAAGGCGTGGATTTTTTAAAGAATATTTTTTCAAGGTCTATCAAAGGCGTGGATTTTTTAAAGAATATTTTTTCAAGGTCTATCAAAGGCGTGGATTTTTTAAAGAATATTTTTTCAAGGTCTATCAAAGGCGTGGATTTTTTAAAGAATATTTTTTCAAGGTCTATCAAAGGCGTGGATTTTTTAAAATATTTTTTTTTTTCAAAGGTCTATCAAAGGCGTGGATTTTCTAAAGAATATTTTTTCAAGGTCTATCAAAGGCGTGGATTTTCTAAAGAATATTTTTTCAAGGTCTATCAAAGGTCTATCAAATTTATTTAAAGAATATTTTTTCAAGGTCTATCAATGGGGTGGATTTTTTAAAGAATATTTTTTCAAGGTCTATCAAAGGTGTGGATTTTTTAAAGAATATTTTTTCAAGGTCTATCAAAGGCGTGGATTTTTTAAAGAATATTTTTTCAAGGTCTATCAAAGGCGTGGATTTTTTAAAGAATATTTTTTTAAGGTCTATCAAAGGGGTGGATTTTTTAAAGAATATTTTTTTAAGGTCTATCAAAGGCGTGGATTTTTTAAAGAATATTTTTTCAATGCCTATCCAAGGCGTGGTTTTTTTAAAGAATATTTTTTCAAGGTCTATCAAAGGCGTGGATTTTTGAAAAGAATATTTTTTCAAGGTCTATCAAAGGCGTAAATTTTTTAAAGAATATTTTTTCAAGGCCTATCAAAGCCGTGGATTTTTTTAAAGAATATTTTTTCAAGGTCTATCAAAGGCGTGGATTTTTTAAAGAATATTTTTTCAAGGTCTATCAAAGGCGTGGATTTTTTTAAGAATATTTTTTCAAGGTCTATCAAAGGTGTGGATTTTTTAAAGAATATTTTTTCAGGGTCTATCAAAGGTGTGGATTTTTTAAAGAATATTTTTTCAAGGTCTATCAAAGGCGTGGATTTTTTAAAGAATATTTTTTTAAGGTCTATCAAAGGCGTGGATTTTTAAAGAATATTTTTTTCAGAATGTGCCACACATTCTCCCACATCCTTCTTTGGGCATGTGTAAATATGCAAAGCTAAAAAAGAAAATAAATTTCTAAACACACTTCTTGTGAAAACAGTAAATTTTGTCACACAGAAAAAAAATAAACCCCGATGGAAATGATGGCTGTATTTTGTTGGAGGTTGTGTGTGTTTTTCTTTAGCGGCAGAACTGGCCGGATATGGAAATTCCTTCTTGCACAACACACAATACTCCACCTCATACTCTAGCTCTTCATTTAAATATTTCATGAAAAAAGAACACAAATATTTACCACAAAACGGATATTGAAAGACGACGATGACAACAACAAAAAACAAAACGCATCGGAATTCTTGGCGCGTGCAATAATGTAAGGAATCTGCGAAGAGAAGGCCTTAGGGTCAAATATGATATTGGTGGGGGACCAATACAATATTGCAGTAAAGA
The DNA here is from genome assembly GCF_032173495.1 of Musca vetustissima. Taxonomy (NCBI): domain Eukaryota; kingdom Metazoa; phylum Arthropoda; class Insecta; order Diptera; family Muscidae; genus Musca; species Musca vetustissima. Next base: position 5,265 of record NW_026872689.1, read on the forward strand.
TACTGAGGAATAAATTCTATATTTGGAAATTTGTTGTAGGATATAAATTAATGTCTTAATTTTTTGCTTCGTATCATTTTAACCTTTAGTTTGTGGAGATAAATGTCAATGGAATATCAATTGGGATATTTATATAAATAAAAGGTTACATACCTGGAGGAGCTTTCAAGGTTGTCATGGATTGCAGGATGATCTGAAACAATACAAAAAAATATTTATAAATAAAAATCAAGAAATATTTTTAATTGAGGGATCATAAACGAAGTGTGATAAATAAAATATGGAGTTTAAAAAAAAAACTTTTTTTTTGTAGATAGGCTTGAATTTTTAAAAACTTTTTTCAAAACCCTTTAGGTAGTTGGGTAGTTAAAAAAATGCACCTGCTACATTTGGATTTCTTTAAAAAATGTGTTTTCAAGGCCTATCCAAGACGTGGATTTTTTTTTTAAATATTGACTGACTGATTTAACGATTCATCGACGCCCAGACGAAACGGCTGAGGCTAGAATCTTGAAATTTTGGGTGAGAGTCACTCTTGGTCCCAAGGTGACAGACAAGGCTGGGTTTTTGGAAATTCGTACTAGAACGGTACGAAAAGTACTAAAAGTGAAATCATTTGTATTTGGCGAACTGTGGAGCTAGAACTCTTAAATTTGGTTTGGTGGTCCTTGATGGAGTGTAGGATAGATGTACCAAAGCGTTTTTGGAAATTCCAACTATAACTATCGGAAAAGTACGAAAATGTACAAAATTTGGTACAATTCGGTAGCATGTGAATGGATTCAGTTAAAAACTTGAAATGTGGAATGCGAATTAGGGTTGAGATGTAGAGTCTAATTAAGGAGATGGTTATGAAAGCCTGTGCGCATGTGTACGAAAAGTACTATATGGTACAATATTTGGTACAAATTTAATCTATAATAATAAAAGAGTAAAGTGATTGATTGATTTAACGATTCATCAACGCCCAGACGAAACGGCTGAAGCTAAAATCTTGAAATTTTGGGTAAGGGTCGCTCTTGGTCCAAATGTGACAGATGTAGCAAACTGCTTTTTGGAAAATCGAACTATGAGTATCCGAAAAGTACTAAATTTGGTACAATTTCGTAGCGTGTGAATGGATTAAGCTAAAAACTTGATATTTGGAATGCAAATTAAGTTTGAGAAATAGGGTCGATATGAGGAGAGTTTGGAAAGCGTGCACTCATGTGTACGAAAAGTACTATATGAGGTACATATCGAGCTGGAATCCTGAAATTTGAAATTAACATTGCCATGGGAGTGTAGAAGTGGGATATATACGTAATTTTCAAAATTGTTTACTAATGTGTACGAAAAGTACTAAATCGTACTATAATTGGTACAATTTGGATTTGGGTGAACCGAAAGAGCGGAAACAATAAAATTTGGAGTCAGGATCACGGTATTGGGTGTAGGATTGGAGTCAAGATCACGGTATTGGGTGTAGGATTGAAGTCAGGATTCAGTTCAATTGAGGTAGAATCATGAATCATGTTAGGGTGTAACATCGAGATATGTGGGATGTTTTAAAAATGTTTACTAATGTGTACTAAATTTGGTACAATTTGAATTGTGGGTGAACCGATAGAGTTGGAATCCTGAATCTTGGATTTAGGATCACTGTGGAGGTGGTGAATTGGGGTATGTAGGAAGTTTTGGAATTGACACAGCTGTGTACTAAATTTGGTACAATTTGAATTGTGGGTGAACCGATACGAGTTGGAAACCTGAAGTTAGATTTAGGATCACTGTGGGGTGTGTAGGATTGAGGTATGTATGAAGTTTTGGAAATTGGTACTACTGTGTACTAAATTTGGTAGGTACAATTTGAATTGTGGGTGAACCGATAGATTTGGAATCGTGAAACTTATATTTAATATCACTGTGGAGGTGTAGGGTTGGGTTAAGTAGGAAGTTTTGGAAATTCGTACTACTGCGTATTGAATTTGGTACAATTTGAATTGTGTGTGGCCCGATGGAGTTGAAATCCTGAAACTTTTACTTAGGATCACTGTGGAGGTGTAGGGTTGGGTTAAGTAGGAAGTTTCGTACTACTGTGTACTAAATTTGGTACAAATTGAATTGTGTGTGGACCGATAGAGTTGGAATCCTGAATCTTGGATTTAGGATAACTATGGTGGTGTAGGTGTGGGTTAAGTAGGAAGTTTTGGAAATTCGTACTACTGTGTACTAAATTTGGTACAAATTGAATTGTGCGTGAACCGATAGAGATGGAATTCTGAAACTTGGATTTAGGATAACTGTGGGGGTGTGGGTTTGCGATAAGTAGGAAAAGTATTGGAAATTCGTACTTATGTGTACTAAATGTGGTACACTTTAAATTGTGGGTGAACCAACTTGACTTGGAATCCTGAAATATGAATTTGGAATTATTGTGGGGGGGGGGGGGGGGGGGGGGATGGTGTAGGATCGGGGTAAGCTGGAAGTTTTGTTGGATGGTTGAGGTGGGTACTCCTGGAAATAATGTGTCCTAAATGGAACTATATTTGGTACAATTTGGATTTGGTTGAACCTTGAGGGCTCGAATCATGAAATTTGGTACTAAATGGTACGAATTCAATGTACGAATTCAATGTATGGCCGATATTAATGGGTGGATTGCTTAGTTCTTTTTTTTACATATGCAGTTTTGTGTGAACATAAAATAATATGTTAATGCATGTTTAAATATATCCCACATTCGCTAAGGAAGTAGCGGGTATATGCTAGTTATAAATATTTTTCAAGAAGATAACGTGGATTTTTTTAATATTTTTTAAGGACTGGCAACAAGTGTGGATTTAAAAAAAATCAAGGAGCTACAGCTGAATTTTTTTAAATATTTATTTGAGGGGATTCGATAAGGAAATTCTATAAGGACTCCCTTCATGTCGTCTATAAAACAACTTCCTGCTGTTTGTATACAAGAACCCCCCCCTTTCTTCTACATACTCCCTTCACCTGGTCCCCATAAAGGCTTCCTCCAGCTCTCCTGCAAAGAATCCCCTGCCTATCATGGAGACTCATTTCAGATCGTCTACAAAGATTCACTTCAGCTCATCTGTATAGAGTCCATCCATCTCATATATAGACTACCTCTAGTTCCTCTGTAAAGAATCCCTCCACCTCGTCCATATTGATTTTCTGGCTATGTTGATCTATTTCGTTGTTTTGGAACTTTTACCATAAATGTTGTGAAGTAGGTGTTACATCCCTCTCTCTGCCCCCTAATTAAAGCAATAAAATATCAATTTTCTAAAGTTTTATATAAATATTTGAAACGCACAAACAATCGATTTTGAATCAACAATTCCAGGAAATTCATACATTTTATCGATGAGAACACATATACAATTTATATACATAACTTTTTTGCGATAAAACACACAATCACAAAGGATAATGGGCACAGGATAATCATTTGAACACAACACATTGAGCAGAACAGAAAACAACAAAACAACACCAATGATAATAATAAAAATTTAACAAATCGCTTCAATTTCCGGCTGATTTATTTTTAAAGCCAACCAACCAACCAGCCGGCCAGCCAGTGAGTGAGAGATCAAGGAGCAAAAGGATATGAGTGATTATTGCCGAAGCGATTGTAGGCCATCAACCATCAAAATATAATCTGGCGTGGTAATCATTTTGCCATTGACATGAAATCATCGACACAATTTCACAGTTTCAGTCATGGATGAATGAATGAATGCATGGATGGATGGATGAATGTATATATAAGGTGGGGTGGTGGGTCATATTATACGGATATTCAACTTTGACACTTAAAATCACATTTGTTGATGTTCTTCTGCATTTCGGATTTTTCACAGGGGTTGGGGGCCAAAATTTCCATCTATTATTTGATTGAACGCGAAGAGGTGTCAAGGTTGCAAAAATAATTTTATGACATTGTTATTCAAAGGGAAATGTATTCGGTAGGCCATAGCGTTATGAGTTGAAGACGGAGGTCTGTGTGAGAGTGAGAAGACCAGTAAAAATAACTACAAATTGCCAAATTAGAAAGATGAAGGCGTAAATATCCTCGGGCTTTTGTTTTACAACCTTCAGCACACAGCAACCACACCAAACAATCATTCATCACCGTTATTTGACAATCAATTTACAGTCGTCCCTAGGAAGGAGTATAGCTAAAAGATGGGTAGTCCGGTCGGTCGTCTTTCTGTCCTTAGAAATAAATCAAAATATTTACAACTGTTTTAAGATGGCATCACAATAAAATTCCATTTTGTTTTGCTTTGTTTTTTTTTTCAAACGGCAATTTCCGTTTACATTTTTAACATTCATCCGGCCTACTGATAATGCTGTTGGCATGGCATGCTTGCCTAAGGGTTCGTCAAACAAAACATAAAAAAGGATTTATTTTTTTCGCAAAGGACCAAATTTATTACATTGTTTAGATTTTATTTTTATTGGCGCATAGATGGTTTTGCTGTTGGTGGTTTGATGTCCTGTTATTTTTATAAACGCTTACATTACGAACTTGAAGATGGTCAGATAATTTTGATGAGACATTTGTAACAAGTCCCTCACCGCCAGTACGCCATCGAAAGATGCATGTCCAAAAACGAGCCTGTTGAGATAAATGCCTTTCAAGTCGTTTTTATGAAATGTTTATTACCGTGGTCTGCAATGAAGCCAGTCTTCGGAGATTTTTTTCTCTCGTATACAGAAACGCCCGAAGTAGCGGCTTTTTTATTCCCGACTCGTATACATAGGCTAGCCAGATGTTTTGGCTATTCAGACCATATATAGACAGGCAGGACGTGCCTATATATGTCTCGACTATACAGACTCTCTGAGCATCAGCTACTATATACAGCCTCCTTGGCCCTTGGACTCGTCTACAAAAATTAAGCCCTCAGCTCGTTTATGTGCACTGTCTGACGATTTATTTTATATCTAGATAAAATGGTCATTCGGCTTGCCAATAGAGGCTTCAGGAGACTTCTCCATTAAGCTGGTACATAGCTGATCTATGGAGACCACCTCCAGCTCGTCGATAGGAGACTCAGTTAAGCTCGGTCATTAAGTCCCTTGCAAGCTCGTCTACATAAATTCCATTCAATTCTTCAGTAAACATTACCTTCAGCCCTTTTCCGTCCTGCTCACACATAGAAACTCACTTCAGTTCCAGTCTTTAGAGACTAAATCCACCTCGTCTACAGAACCCTCTACCTGTTCGCCTATATAGACTTCATTCAGGTCGTCTGTAGTGACTCCCATCATCCCGTCTATAAAGACTCTCTTCAGTTCATCCCTTCACGTGTTCTATAAAGACTCAGTTTAGCTCGTCGATGTAGTCTACATAAATATCCTTTCAGATACATAAACATTCGGTGTCTTTAGGTTCCTATGAGAACTCCCTGTTGTTCAGCTCAAGTAGAGACTCTCTCCTCTTTCTCGTCTAGAAAGTCTCCTTTCAAGGTCTTTACACTCGAACTCCTTTCAGCTCGTCTATAAAGACACTTTTGCGAACGTACAGACTCCCTTCAGAGCGCCTATTAAGGCTGCCTTCAGTTCGCATATAGAGACTACCTTAAGTTCGCCTATAGAGGCTCCCTTCAGCTCGTCAATAAAAACCCCTTTAACTCTCCTATGGAGGCATCCTTCAGCTTGTCTCTTTTATAGAAGACTACTTTCAGCTCGTATAAAAATAATCTATTCAGCTCTCCTATAGAGACTCAGTCCGTCCATTGAGACTCACTTCAGCTCGTCTATAGAGATCTCCCTCCAGCTCGTCTATAGAGACTCCCTTCAACTTGTCAATAAAAACCCCTTTAACCCGCCAATGGAGGCCCCCTTCAGCTCGTCTCTTCTATAGAAGACTCCTTTCAGCTCTTCTATAGAAGACTACATTCAGCTCGTATATAAAGAATCCCTTCAGCTCGTCTATTGAGTCTCCATTTAGCCGCCTATTGGCTCCATTCAACTCGACAATAAAATACCCTTCAGCTCGCCTATGGAGGCTGCCTTCAGCTCGCCTATAGAAGACTCCCTTCAGCTCTTTTATAGAAGACTACTTTCAGATCGTCTATAGAGGCTCCCTTCATGTCGCCAATAGAGGCTCCCTTCAGCTCTTCTATAGAAGACTACTTTCAGCTCGTCCATAAAGACTCCCTTCAGCCCGCGTATAAAGGCTCTTTTAGCTCGCCTATAGTGTCTTTCTTCAACTTGCCTTTAGTGGCTCCCTTCTCGCCTATAGAGGCTCCCTTCACCTTCTCGATGGAGACTCCCTTCAGCTCGCCTTTTAAGGTTCCCTTCAGTTCGCCTATAAATACGCCCTGATTGTTTTATTGACGAAATATTCGGTCCATGTTTGTGGTACTGATGTAGGGGCTATCTGATTCGTTTCTGCTAACTAGTTCTTGTTTTTTTTTCGGTTTATTTCCCTCACAATAAGTAGGCGTTAAAAGTTATTTATAGCAGACCTCTCCATAAAGCCTTTCAAATGATAATATCTTCAAATCAAAAATACACTCCCAGTAAATAATCATGAATAAGTTAGCCTTTAAGACTCAGGGGCACAACCTCCAATGGTGAAGCTGATGATGACGATTCTCCGCAAATTGATTTCAAAGGCAGGACAAACATTTATTAAATTCACAATCAAAAAAGAAAAATATAGGAAAAAAGCAGCAGGAGGAAGAAAAGTTCGCCAACGTTATCAATTTTGGGTTTTTTGTTTTTAAGAATTGTTATCCTGCCAACCCCTTGATGAGAAAGGAAAAAAATAACGGACAAGAAAATGGAAAACATTCATTCGTCATGGTCTACCAGATATTGTCACAACAATGACCCTTTTTTTTGGCTCGTTCCACTTTTTTTAATTTTCTTCTGTCGCTCTCTTTTTTCCGGCATTCGCCTACATTTTGCATGATGCCGTATAACGTACTTAAATTAACAAATAAATTAATCAATAAATATTCGATAAATTCAATTGGGAGAAAAAAAAAACAGCAGAGAGAGTATCGAAAAAGGGAATCTCCTCCCCCTATATTTTGGAAATTCACGTGGAAGGGCAGTCATTCAGGCATAAATCTATCATTCGATGGCAATTGTTATTCGACCATGTCGTCAATGGATCGACCCGCCATCAATAAAACAAAATGGCCAGTCAAGCTATTTGTTTTTGATGAGTAGACAATTATTCTGCAGTCTATGGCTATTGTTTTTTTATTACTGCTACTGGTATTTTTTTATTGAATACCCTGATGGTTATTACAAGGGTTAACTAGGGAACGTTAAAATTAATTAGACTCTGAAGTATGCCAAGTGAAAAAAATCGAGAATCAAATGGAAAATTTTAAGAGGTAAATATCTACAGACGAGCTGAAGGGAGTCTTCTATAGACGAGCTGAAGGGAGTCTTCTATAGACGAGCTGAAGAGTCTTCTATAGACGAGCTGAAGGGAGTCTTCTATAGACGAGCTGAAGGGAGTCTTCTATAGACGAGCTGAAGGGTGGCTTCTATAGACGAGCTGAAGGGTGTCTTCTATAGACGACCTGAAGGGAGTCTCTATAGACGAGCTGAAGGGAGTCTTTCTATAGACGAGCTGAAGGGAGTCTCTATATTCGAGCTGAAGGGAGTCTTCTATAGACGAGCTGAAGGGAGTCTTCTATAGACGAGCTGAAGGGAGTCTTCTATAGACGAGCTGAAGGGAGTCTTCTATAGACGAGCTGAAGGGAGTCTTCTATAGACGAGCTGAAGGGAGTCTTCTATAGACGAGCTGAAGGGAGTCTTCTATAGACGAGCTGAAGGGAGTCTTCTATAGACGAGCTGAAGGGAGTCTTCTATAGACGAGCTGAAGGGAGTCTTCTATAGACGAGCTGAAGGGAGTCTTCTTATAGACGAGCTGAAGGGAGTCTTCTATAGACGAGCTGAAGGGAGTCTTCTATAGACGAGCTGAAGGGAGTCTTCTATAGACGAGCTGAAGGGAGTCTTCTATAGACGAGCTGAAGGGAGTCTTCTATAGACGAGCTGAAGGGAGTCTTCTATAGACGAGCTGAAGGGAGTCTTCTATAGACGAGCTGAAGGGAGTCTTCTATAGACGAGCTGAAGGGAGTCTTCTATAGACGAGCTGAATGGGGTATCTATAAACGAACTGAAGGGAGTCTCTATAGACGAGCTGAAGGGAGTCTCTATAGACGAGCTGAAGGGAGTCTTCTATAGACGAGCTGAAGAGAATCTTCTATAGACGAGCTGAAGAGAGTCTTCTATAGACGAGCTGAAGGGAGTCTTCTATAGACGACCTGAAGGGAGTCTTCTATAGAGTTGCTGAAGGGAGTCTCTATAGACGAATTTTAGGGAGTCTCTATATAGACTAGCTTAAGGGAGTCTCTATAGACGAGCGAGCTGAAGGGAGTCTCTATCCCTTATAGGGACGGAATTAGTATTTATAGACGGGTTGAAAGAGGAAGTCCTTATAGACGAGCTGAAGAGAGTCCTCTATAGACGAAGTGCATAGAGCAAA
>NW_026872690.1:0-13640 GCF_032173495.1 Musca vetustissima
ACTTCATCAACGGGAAAATCGGACAGAACAAATACCCCGAAATAAAAGAGAAAATTCAGAATGCGAAGCAAAAGTCAATAGATAAGATTAATGATAATCGTGAAGACTGTGAACTTCGTACCGGTGATGTTTATATAAAACATGATCGTGGCGGGAAAAATCACTCAAAGTTTCGGAAAGTTAACGTTGAGAAACTAGATGAAAATCACGTAATCACTAAAACCGGACATATATATTATAAATCCCACATAAAACGGAAAAAGGCTTTTCAATAATTCTTCTGTTATTTCCAGAACAAAAAACATGATGAAACTATTAACAATTATACTTCTACTGAGGACCGCTGAACGTTCAAGACTTAAGCGATAACCACGGATACCTCCCCATAAAAATTAAGGACGTAGACATAATAGACTACTACATACAAATTATCCATGTGATCAACACAACTAAAAACATAGATACAGCAAATTGGCCAGTACATACACTAACCTAAATCTCTTATTGGAAAGCGTCAAAAGGAGCATGGACCTTTGTAAAACAAAAATTGATAATCTTACACCCACATTTAGACAGAAACACGGACTCATTAACATATTGGGAAAAAGGGATAAAATATGTCACCGGAACTATGGACAGCGAGGACAAAGAAAAAATAATAAATCATTTTTCCCGAGTAGACGAATTTAATAACGTAACATCAAAAGAAATTAACAAACTGAAATATTTAAGTACGCTACTATCAAATAAAGTAACTAATATGACAGCACACACAAATAACCAACAACGAATAATACAAATATACAATAATCAATTTAGGATAATAACATGTTAAGTATAAGTAGTAATAGTAGCACATTCATTGTCATTGTATCTATTATTGTTTTAATCTACATAAGAATGAATAAGAGAATTTATATATTGTCTTCATCGGAGCTTCGAACTAACGGTGAGGGAGTTACGGCCTCACCAACATTTACAATATAAAGAACACATACACACGTTAACATATGTACGTATGAATGTGTACTTTTGCATATTGGCGTGTGCAACACTTCCGCCACAACTCAAATTAATAATTCCTTGAAATCAATCAGACGACCTATTTTGGGTGTCATTGTCCGAAGCACATAATTATAATAAGCAAACAAAACATATTATAATTAGTTCTTAATTCTGTTTTATTCCGTACATTACTACGATAAATAAAGTTTAAAAGCTCAAAAAAAAAAAAATGATAATAATAAATAAATAAAAATTGTTTTATTTTTTATAAAAAAAAAAAAAAAAACATCAATATAATTGTTATGCTCAAGCTTTCAAATTCGAACGTTACATTAATGGCCTTTTCCGATCTACTCAATCTAATGTTCACAGTTTTTTTTCATTTTTTTACCAAAGAATGGTCAATGACAATAGGATGAATGGAGGAGATAGACGTTTCCCCCCATATTTAATACAGCTAAGTTAGTTATTCTTTTGTAAATTCTACATTTAAATTTACTTATGCAGGTAGGTAGGTATGTATGCTGGTATATTTAATTAGTAGTTAGTATTTGTAATAGGTATGCAGCATGTCATCTAGTCAGTATCTATGTGGTTAGTTAGTTAGTAATTTGTCAGGATTTGAGTTTGCTTCTTGGAAAGCGACTTAGTAAATAGTAATGAATTGATGCCCGTAGTATGTATATGTGTCATTTACGAGGATATGGTTTCTATATATTTCGAATTTGGCAAACATTACTCTCGAAGAGATAATAAACAAAACAATTGAGGAGTGTTGCCATATTTTTGTTGTTGCATCAATTAGTTGTTAAATTTGATCTTCTTGAAAAGTATTTTTATGTTTTGGGTATTTTCTTCGATACATTTTTTATGTATGTAGTATACACCCATATTAAAATGATGACTATAGAGAGAGTATGTGTGCAATGAGACCAGTATTCCGAATACTTAAAACAGTGTTTTATTTTCTCCTGCTTCTTTCAGTTATCGTCAACTTCCTCTTACTTATGGCATACGTAAATCTCTGCTCTGTGATGACGAAGATGGTACCTCATCGGGACTGGGTGAATCATCACCACCATGTGGGCGAATACGTACAACGGCACGTCTTGTATCTTCGTTACGCTGCGGCATATATAGGCCAGACGGTCCAGAATAGCATGTTGTGTTATTTCCTGCTAATCGTAACTTTTCGGTTTCGCCCAGTGTACTTTCGGTAAAGAGTTGACCCAAATTCAACTGTGGAATATCATAAAATATGGTCAAGACCAGCATCATAGCAATGAGACCTGAAAGAAGAAAAAAACACACATGAAGAATAATAAAATATTTATCGTTTTTATGTCGAAATTAAATGAATAATAACAATTCGGCTCAACCGAACTTCGAGCATTGTCGTCACAAGACAGAAACCCAAAAACACCCCGCTAGTACTAATTATACCCTTCACCAACTGTTGTACAGGGTATTATGTCTTTGTGCATATGTTTCTATCAGTCAAAAGGAAACGAGAAAGACACATGGTTCCTTTTGAGACTATGCATAAAATCACTTTCTGAGTCGATTTATGCATGTCCGTCCGTCCGTGTATTTTTGTGAACAAAGTACAGGTCGCATTTATGATTCGATTTGGATAAAGTTTGGCACATTGGCGGAACACAACCACAAAATCAACAGACAACAACTAATAAACTTCCAGAAATACATGAAATGCTGAGTGGTTTAAATATACTAATGAAACAAATGTCAAACCTTCTTACGAGTATCTCTGAAAAACTTTCTCACATCTAAAGAATGGAAATTTTAAAAGTTATATTCTGGAATGCAAATGGATTATCACAACATACTTTAGAAGTTTCAAATTTCTTACAAACTAATAATATAGATATATTTCTTATATCTGAGACACATTTTACTGATAAAAACCATTTATCCATTCCAAAATATAACTTCTATCACGTCATGCATCCATCTGGGAAGGCGCGTGGTGGTTCAGGCATATTAATAAAAAACACAATAAAACATCACCAAGGAAGACATTACTGCACACCTGAAATACAAGCGACAAGTATTATTGTCCAAACTATACATGGGCCTCTTACAGTCTCATCACTTTATAGTCCTCCAAGGCACAACGTAAAAAAAGATGTATACGTTAGTTACTTCAAAACTCTGGGAAACAAGTTTATAGCTTGCGGAGATTATAACGCAAAACACGTCCATTGGGGATCACGCCTCACAACACCAAAAGGAAGACAACTCTTTTGGGCTATAAAAGACCTAAATTTAAGAACTATTTCTCCCAATTCGCCTACTTACTGGCCCACTGATCTAAATAAATCTCCAGACCTCATAGATTTTTGTGTCTCCAAGGGCATTCCAGAAAACTCAGAAACATGTGTAACTAGCTATGACTTGTCATCTGATCACTCTCCAGTGTCTCTAGTGCTACATTCACAACATGTAAACCAAAACCAAATGTGTAAACTGCACAATAAAAAAACAAACTGGCACCTATTTCGTTATCAAATCAGCAATACTATAAATCAAAAGCTTTCCCTAAAAACCGACGAAGAAATTACAGTAGCTGTTGAACATCTAATTCAAGTCATCCAAATGTCATCATGGAACTCCACGCCTAAGTGCAGCTTTGACAAACCCTCAAATTTTAATATTTCATTAGAAAGGAAGCTGTCAGAAAAAAGAAAGGCTAGAAAAAGGTGGCAACAAACTAAATCGCCAGAAGACAAAAAAATACTCAATAAAGCCACATCTGATCTTCAAAAAATGTTAAAAAGTATAAACGAAAGGAACACTGAAAGAGATATTCGAAATTTGGGTACAACCATGAGTACAGACTATTCCCTGTGGAAGTTAATCCAGAAATATCAAAAACCAGCCTAAAACAAGCTATCCAATTAGGAAATTTGATAACAGCTGGACAAAAAGTAACTTGGAAAAAGCAACAGTGTTTGCAAAACACTTATTTGAAGTCTTCACGCCTAACAACTCTGAAGAAACACCTGATTATATTAAAAATTACCTAAATCAGCCACACCAACTCGACTTACCCATAAAAAAGTTCTCGAAAAATGAAGTTTCGGAAGCGATAAAGTCCTTAAAACTTGGTAAAGCACCTGGATATGACCTAATTACTCCAAAAGTTCTTAAAGAACTTCCACAAGATGGTATTAACCTTATCACGTACATTTTCAACGCTTGTTTAACACGCAATTTTATTCCCCCTCAATGGAAAGTAGCCCAAATTACTATGATCCAAAAACCTGGAAAACCGGCAGACCAAGTTAAATCTTATCGGCCAATCAGTTTATTGCCTATTCTCTCCAAGGTTTTAGAATCACTGTTTCTTAAAAGATTAACACCTATTATTGAGGCAAACAAACTTATTCCACCACACCAATTTGGTTTCAGAAAAAGTCATGGAACTATTGAGCAGATTCATAGGCTAGTCGAAACAATAAATGCTGCATACGAATCAAAGCAATATTGCACTTCGGCCTTTTTAGACATATCACAAGCATTTGATAAAGTATGGCACGACGGTTTACTGTACAAAGCAAAACAACTTCTTCCCATCAATTTCTACTTGTTTATAAAATCTTACATACAAAACAGATTCTTCTATGTACACGAGATTGACGAAAACAGCAACCTTGAGTGTATAAGAGCTGGTGTTCCTCAAGGTAGTGTTATGGGTCCAATATTATACCTTCTGTTTACATCAGATCTTCCGCAATCTGACACTGCTGTTATTGGAACTTTCGCGGATGACACTGCTGTTCTTGCAGTGCACAAAAATCCTGATATGGCCAGCAGTTTGCTCCAAAAATATCTGATCATACTTTGTAAATGGTTTAAGCGTTGGCGTATAAAAACAAATGAAACAAAGTCCAACCATGTAACATTCACCCTCAACCAGGGAATATGTCCACCGGTACAAATGAATCAAATAACACTACCTCAGGAGAAAGAAGTTAAATACCTCGGTCTATATCTAGACAATAAACTTAAATGGCACACACATATAAAAACAAAGCGAAAAGCCCTTGACTTGCAAATTCATAAAATGCATTTTCTAATTGGATCAAACTCAAAACTGCGTCTCGAAAACAAACTACTTATATACAAATGTATCATAAAGCCCATTTGGACATACGGTATCCAGTTATGGGGAACTGCTCCCAATACAACAATCAAAGTACTGCAACAGTTTCAATCAAAAACATTGCGTAAAATTACCGGAGCGCCATACTTCGTAACGAATAAAAGATTACACGAGGAACTGAACATGAAAACCGTGCAAGAAGAAATAGTACACCAACTTCAAAACTACAAACTGAGAATAGAATCACATCCCAACCCCTTAGCTGCAAACTTAATGGCAAGCTCTGAAACTTTCATAAGATTGAGAAGAAGGGCCCCTCAAGATTTAATTTAATGACTCTAGCCAATTATACCTAAAATTTGTAAGAACTATTATACTATATATGAATCATAGAAATCCAGTAATATTTTAAGGGCAAACCACTGGGTGAACCCTGATGAATTAAATAATTTTTGATAATTTTCATAATTAATGTAAATATCAAATTAAGATAGAAGGCATTAATAAATATATTAATAAAAAAAAAAAAAAAAACATTAGAAAATCGGTTCAGATTTAGATATAGTTTCCATATATAGGTTCGTTCAATTTTATGTAAATGGTGCACCAAACTCCTAATATTGGTCCGATTTAGACAAAGACACAGAGTTTTGAAATAGGTCTAGATTGATATATGCCAAGTTCTGTTGAAATCGGTTCAGATTTAGATATAGTTCCCATATAGTTTCGTCCGATTTTATGTAAATGGAGCACCAAACTGCCAATATTGATCCGTCTGAGACAAAATTTTGCACAAAGTACTGACTTCGGTTCAGATTGATGTATGCGAAGTTTCGTTGAAATCGGTTTAGATTTAGATATAGCTCCCATATATAATTTCGTTGGATATTATGTAAATGGAGCACCATATTGCCAATATTGGCCCGATTGAGGCAAAATTTTGCACAGTACTCTGTGCAAGTTTTATATTGATATATGCCAAGTTTTGTTGAAATCGTTCCAGATTTAGATATAGCACCCATATATAGTTTCGTCCGATATCATGTAAATGGTTCACCATACTGCCAATATTGGTCCGATTGAGACAAAATTTTACACAGAGCAATGAATTATGTCCAGATTGATGTATGTGAAGTTTTGTTGGAATTGGTTCAGATTTAGATATAGCTCCCATATAAAGTTGTGTACTATTTTAGGTAAATGGTGCACCAATTGAAAATATTTGCCCGATTGGGACAAAAGTTTGCACAACGTACGGAAAATTGTCCAGTTTGAAGTTTTTGTTGAAATCGGTCCAGATTTTGATGTAGCTCCCATTTACATGCTCGTCCGATTTTAGGTAAATGGTGCACCAAACTCCCAAGATGTTTCCGATTGAGACAAAATTTTGCACAGTATACTGAATCAAGTCCAATTTGATGTGTCTGAAGTTTTGTGCAAATCGGTTCAGATTTATGTGTATGATTTTTTATTTTTATACCCTTTACCACACTGTAGTACAGGGTATTATGTCTTTGTCCATATGTTTGTAACAGGCAAAAGGAATGGAGATAGACCCATGATAATATGCATAGAATTACTTTCTGAGTCTATTTACGCATGTCCGCCTGTCCGTCCGTCCATGTATTTTTGGATGAAATTTGACACAGTTTTCGCCCAAAGACGAACCCTATTGAAATTTTTGAGAAAATCGGTTCAGTTTTAGATATTGCTCCCATATATAGTTTCGTCCAAACTCCCAATATTTGTCCGATTGTGACAAACTTTTGCAGAGAGTACTGAATTAGGTCCAGACTGATGTCTGCGAAAGTTTGTTAAAATCGCTTCAGTTTTAAATATAGCTTCCATATATAGTTTCGTCCGATTTTATGTGGCTGATGTACCAAACTCCCAATATTAATTATTTATTTATATATCTCAATGGTCCTCCAAAGACTCTATGTCTGTTCTATCTATAGGATATTGTAGATATTAACATTTCTTGCATGTACCCAATGTGGTGAAGCGTATCATATAGTCTGTCCCGTCCGACTTTTGAACTTTCCTTACTGGTTTTTAAATATCTATGTAGATCACATTCATCATCCAAAAATGTTATGTCTCTTCAAAAGGATATTGTACACATTATCATCTCTTGTATATATCAAATGGTGAAACGTATCATATAGTCGGCCTCGTCCGGCTTTTGAACTTTCCTTACTGGGTATCTACGCGCTTTATGGTTCAGTTGTTAGATTTTTGGGGAATTATGAAAAACATTCAAAATGTATGCAGAATATGTGTCCAATCAGAATTTCGATATCTTAATTATTAAAAAAATTACAAAATCCGAGTTCTAGTTATCACCTATATAACGATCCTGCGCCTTATTCATTGTATCGGAAGTTGTAGCTAGCAGTGTTGACGTTTTGAACCAAACTTGGACCAAAAACTAATAAATTTTCGATTAGGTACAATTTACATGCTTTTAATTTAGTATAATTTCGATTCAATTTTTAATGTCGGATCGGATTTTTACTTTACTGGTTATCAGTGTGGTTGGAAACTTCGTATGTTCGTAGACATTTTGGGGACATATGCCATAAAACAGTGACTGCAAATTAGTATTTCTGGTGTCAAGTTTTTTACAACATTGGTAACATTGGAAATCATTGACGACTTAGGTCCACTTAATTGACATATTCCCCAACAGTTGTTTATCATAATAAATTATAGATGGCTGATCGAGCTTGAGGTCAATATTTATCATAACAAAAAATTGGACTACACTTTCAAAATCATTCACCATTTATGATTTGAAATTTCACCCTCTTTTGGTGGAGGTTATAAAAAATTCGGCCTGGCCTGAATTTAACGTGTCTTTCACTTGCTATACCTAGGTATGACATCCTCTCGAATGAAAGTCGAAAAATTGGATTCAAACTTTGTTTGCTGTATAAAATAGGGCATTACCTGAAAAGAATTCCAAATATGCCAATTCATATTTTGACTGCAGGGTCTATAACCTTCTGAACGTATAATACAATGTTTTCGTTATCATGTACACCGCCATTGTTTTCTTAATTTCAATGGGAAATGCATTTCTTTGGGAAAATTTCATTGACGAAGTGTTTTTAAATTTGAGTATTTGTCATAATAAAAAATACTTGTGATGGCAAGGGTTCAAAGTCGATTTACTCATATAAAATAGGTATATGGGAAATTACAAAAATCTTTTAAATTCCTTGAAGTTGAGGTTTGCAAGGTTATAACTCGCGAAATATGAACATATTGCATATAATTTAAATTCAATTCTATAAAATGAAGTGTTCTTGTCAAAATCTTGAAATATTGGTAATAAATAATAAGTTGCGTGGAAGCTGTGATGGTGGTAATGTAAAAAAATGGGTGAAAATGTGTTGAAGCCAACGAGTTTTTTTGTGTTCGTTCCCGATTTGTGGCTAAACTACACAACGCACACACATGTGATCAGTGACTAAGTTGCAGAATACCCCATGAACAATATGGTTCTAATGTATGATTTTTCGATATAATCACTGCATCCACCCAAAATGGATGCTGACATTTTGAAGCCGGATTTTCGGTGTTTTTTGAATTTTTCTTATAATTAGGATGCGCATCCAGACAATAGAATAAACTAATTATAGGATCGTAGAACTCGTGATTCTGCTTCGTTTAGTGTATATCTCATGAATGTGCTCACTGTAGCTTCTTTGCAATTGGGTTCCAAAGACGAAAATTTAGTGCGTAAATTTTTATAAAAAACATATTTTTTTAGTCTAAAATTAAGAAAGTCCATTCCAATTCCGTGGAACCCCGCGTGATTTTAGTTTTTTTACGTGCCGGATCTAATGAGCCCATCCATGTTCAATTCCGCCCATTAAAACGGCGGATATAGGTACCTTGAATGTGGGAAAAACTGCAAAAACTTATTTTGACAAATTCGCGTAAATAATCGCGGTTTTCTTCGAATTAATTTTACATGCATTTATGCTTGTATTGTCAAATTCGCGAATCTGCGTGGAAATGGGTCAAAAATACATCGATACGCGAATAATATGCGTATTTTATCCAAAATTGATTGTGGAGGCACATCCGCGGTTCTTAACCGATCCTTTTAAAATAGGTGTCCTTTTGCGTATTTTCATAGGAGATTACTAAAATCGGATGCGCATAAAAATCGTATGCACGTTGCACGATTTTTAGCCATTTTTAGGGTTTTTGCATAGTAAAGTGCATCGAGTGGCACACTTTGACCGCTAAATTAAACATTGAAAAATTAATAATTATTGAAAGACATTGATTCGGTTTATACGAAAATCGCATGCGCATCAACTGATTTCAATTAATTCGCGAATTGCAAGCTTTTCAATATTGATCATTTTTATGTATTGTAAATGCAATATATTTAGCCATTAATGACGTCGAAACTCTTATCAGATGAATCTGCCGATATTTAACAATCATCTAAAAGAATTTGCAGAAGAAAGCGTTGTATATTTTAGAAGATTAAGGCAAAACCCTATCCTCTTAACCATACTAAAAAAATCGAAAATTCAAAAAAAAAATAGTTTTATTTCAAAAATTAATTTATTTTATTTTCCGATATCTTCATGTTTCTATTTGTTTTTCGCGACTATTAAACCGTATTTCAGTGTGATTTGACTAGTATGCAAAGAAAACAATGGTGTTTAAGCATTTGTGAAGAAATTCGCGAATTACAACGAATAGGAATCCATTTAATATATATTTGAAATACAAGATTTAAAACCGCTATAACTTTTGTGCGCAGCATCCGAATTTGTGAACGCGAACAGATTTCGAATCAGCATATTTTTCTTAACCTATGTACCAAAAATCATAAATGTGCTCGCAAAAAAAATTTTCAAAATTTTTTTAATGGAATTTTAAAAGAATTTTGTAATTTCCCATATACTTCTGAGTTTTCAAATTAACAATAATTTGCAAAATTTTAGTATAGCACCATGTTGGCTCCAAACACATTTTTTAAGTTTTGATTTAATTTGTATGTGTATCATTTATTTGTCATTACTAAATTAATCGACATAAAAAGGAATTTTCTTGTTCATAGTGTATAAAATTTCATTAAAAAATCTGCAGTTGTCCAATGAAATCGGTTTCAATTTGTTCTTCCATGATCTCATTTGCACTGACATACAAACAATTCTTCTACCTCTCCTTATCACAAAATTTTCATATAATTGCATTTTTTCCCATTACAAATACTTACCCAATACTAAATAGGCGGTAATTAACATTTTATATAACGAACGATTATCAATGGAAACACCATCACCGGGTATATAATCACCCAAGCCAATTGTCGTTAACGAGATGAAACAATAATAGAAGGCATCCAGTATACCCCATGTTGGTTCCAAATAACTGAAAACAGCAGTTGGTATGGCAAAGAATACAATTAGAACGATTATCACTGAAATGAGGGGAGAGCGGAGAGATAAGATAGTTAAAATAACAAAAATCCTCCAAGTGTAACACCTCCAACTTACCCACAATGGTCAAGTGCATAACACGAATATTAAACGGTTGATACAAATGACCTAATCTCGAATTTAATTTGCCCAATAGCCAATTAGCCGGTATTAACAATTTCTCAACCATGGCACTCAGCAGGACCAGTGTCAACGGTATACCAATTGCCGCATAAATCATGCAAAATATTTTACCCGTTTGACTGAGGGGTGTTACGTGACCATAACCTATTGGAATAAATGTTATTTTTATATTGGAAAATTATGTATAAGTCTATTGATCAATTTTCAGCTTACCAATTGTTGTTATAACAGTACTGGAGAAAAATAAGGCTTGGCCAAAACTCCAATTCATTTCATTAGTGGCATTGCGTAGCGGTGATATGCCACGATCATTGGCCGTAATGACAGCTTTAAGGAATTCCTCCAAATCATCATCTGCAAGAAACAAAATATAATCAATAATCGAGGATAAAAGAAATCATTAGAATATATATTCAAATATTTGACATTAGGTCTGCACGATAAAATTTTAATAAGATGTTGGAATATCTTATATGTTGGATACATAAATAACCAGTAAGGAAAGTAGTAAAGTCGGACGGAGCCGACTATATGATACCCTTCACCACTTTGGGTATATTTAACAGATGAATCCTAAGAGACGTCGCATTTTTAAAGGACCATTAAAATGAAATTGGATCCATAAACATGTAATTCTGCAATTCATTACGCTGTGCCAAATTTCGTGCAAACCGAAAGATATATAGTGACTCTGGTGCAACATTTACCTTAAATCGGACGAAAATATATATGTGAGCTATATTTAAATCTGAACCGATTTTGACGAAACATAACACGCATGATTCTACGCCTAATTCATTACGCTGTGCCAACTTTCGTGCTAATCGAAAGATTTTAAGGACTTTGGTGCATCATTTAAATTAAATCGGACGAAAATATATCGACGCCTCCGAACCATAGTATGCTAAGTCTGAAAAGTGAGTTTTTCAGTAGAAGCTTTCAAAGAATGGAAGTTTCTTTAATCGTACGTGCCATGCTAAGTAAATTTTTGCTTATAACTTTGGTTTGGATTGGCCGATGATTGCCAAAATTTCAGTGAATGTAAATTAAGGACCTCAGTATCTAAAAACGTAAAGAACTTTTAAACATGCTAAGTCACCTTAGCATACTATGGTTCGGAGGCGTCGATATATGGGAGCTATATCTAAATCTGAACCGATTTCCAGGAAACTTAACACACATGATTCTACGCCTAATTCATTACGCTGTGCCAAATGTCGTGCTAATCGAAAGATTTTAAGGGACTTTGGTGCACCATTTACATTAAATCGGACGGAAATATATATGGGAGCTATATCTAAATCTGAACCCATTTTCTGGAAACTTAACACACATCATTATAGACCTAATTCATTACGGTGTGCCAAATTTCGTGCAAATCGAAAGATATATAGGCACTTTAGTGGACCATTTACATTAAATCGGACGAAAATATATACGGGAGCTATATCTAAATCTGAACCGATTTTTCCCAATTTTAATAGGGTCCTTGGGCCAAATAAGTGATCTATGCCAAATTTCATCCAAATCGGATCATAAATGCGACCTGTACTTTGTTCACAAAAATACATGGACGGACAGACGGACGGACATGCGTAAATCGACTCAGAAAGTTATTCTATGCATATTCTCAAAAGGAACCATGTGTCTATCTCGTTTATTTTTGTCTGTTACAAACATATGGACAAAGACATAATATCCTGTACCACAGTGTGGTGAAGGGTATAAAAATCATAGTCGGAATTACTCATTCAAGCATTTAATAGCTTTTGGGTACTAATTCAGGCATCATAATAATCGAAAAAAGAACAAGATGGGCACGTCTGCGTGTGTTACAGACGTTTGGAATCTAATTTAACTCTACCAGAGGGATTTCACTCCTGCTGGTAAAGTGATGGAAGTGAAATGCGGTTTTCAGGGGGATACGACTCCGACTCTTTTTGATGTCGCTTCGTTTTTAGGTTTTCTTAATTTTCTACTTTCTATTTTGACGTGTTATAAATCGCTTTCACAATTCACTTAGAAATGTGTACTTTTCGGAACAAATTAATTAATAACAGCTTATTTACATTGATGACTCATCGTCAACCCCCTTCATCTGTGTAAAATTTCGTGAAGTTCGGTTTATAATTGTGGCCTATAGAACGTCCAGAAAAACAGACAGAAATAAAGTTGTTGGTCCATTTCATTCTATAAATACCAGAACGATTGGTCCATAACTGTGGCCTGTATAGTGTTTCCATTTATAATGGCCAAATTGAAAAAGTTAAAATGGCCTTTTATTAACAACGAATTTGACTGTAATTTGATATTTTGTGCTATTATTGGGTAGCAAATCTTCCTACCAAAAATGATAATTTTTGGTGCACTTTTAAGGGCAGTCCCCATATAACGGTACCTCTAAATTTCGACATTTTCGGCGCTTTGTGAGCGTTTTTCAAACAGGGTAGGTCGTATATATAAAATCATTATGGCATTTCATAGTTAAACATAAACCATCGATTTCATGATATTAATTACTACCATGAAATGAAATATTTAATTATACCCTTCACCACACTGTAGTACAGGGTATTATGTCTTTGTGCATATGTTTGTAACAGTCAAAAAGAATCGAGATAGACCCATGGTTCCTTTTAAGAATATGCATAGAATCTTTTTCTGAGGCGATCTACGCATGTCCGTCTGTCCGTCCATGTATTTTTGTGAACAAAGTATAGTTCGCATTTATAATCCGAATTGGATGAAATTTGGCACAGCTCACAAGGACGAACCCTATTGAAATTTTAAAAAAATCGTTTCAGATTTAGATATAGCTCCCATATATAGTTTTTATGTGAATGATGCATCAAACTCCCAATGTTTAATTTAGATTTGTATAAACATAAATACTTTTTCATTTGACCCCTGTC
>NW_026872691.1:0-13783 GCF_032173495.1 Musca vetustissima
ATCTTTCTTGTTCTAATTAGAATCATAAATAAACATTAAACTCTTGATGGCAGGATATTTTTGGGGAGTAATGGAATCGAATGTACACACACACACACACAAGTAACAGTCTGTGGGCATACAATGAGGGAGGATGAAAGCGTGGAATTTTAGGGGAATATTTTATTAAGGACAACAAGGCCATTAGTCGTTGATTATACCCTTCACCACACTGTGGTACAGGGTATTATGTCTTTGTGCATATGTTTGTAACAGGCAAAGGAAAACGAGATTGACAGATGGTTCCTTTTGAGAATGTGCATAGAATCACTTTTTAAGTCGATTTATGCATGTCCGTCCGTCCGTCTGTCTGCCCATGTTAAATTGTAAACAAAGTACAGGTCGCATTTATGATCCGAATTGGATGAAATTTGGCATAAGTCTCTTATTTGGCCCAAGGTCGAACCCTATTGAAATTGGAAAAAACCGGTTCAGATTTAGATATAGCTCCCATATATATATATATATATATATATATATATATATGGCAGAATGACATGTTTATGGATCCATTTTCATGTTAATGTTCCTTCACAAAATCGATGTCCGGCTTTACTACTTTCCTTACTGGTAATATTCTGTGGTCTAAAAAGGCATTTTAAGGCCCTTAAACGCTTCTAACGCCTAAAAACGCATTTTAATTTTCTGTGATCAAAATAGGCATTTTAAGGCCTTTAAACGCTTCTAACGCCTATATATATATATATATAACCGATTTAATGTAAATGGTCCCTATATATCTTTCGAGTTGCACGAAATTTGGTACAGCCTAATCATTTAGGTCTAGAAATATGTCTGCCAAGTTTCGTGAAAATCGGTCCAGATATAGATATAGTTCCCATATATAGTTTCGTCCGATTTCATGTAAATGGTGCCCCAAAGTCCCAATATATCTTTCGATTGACACGAAATTTGGCATAACATACTGAATTAAGCCTAGAGTGATGTCTGCCAAGTTTCGAGAAAATCGGTCCAGATTTAGATATAGCTCCCATATATAGTTTCGTCCGATTACATGTAAATGGTGCACCAAAGTCGCTATATATCTTTCGATTTGAACGAAATTTTGAATTGAGCCTAGAATGATGTCTGCCTTGTTTCGTGAAAATCGGTCCAGATTTTGATATAGCTCCCTTTTATTATAGATTGATTTTAAGTAATTGACGCACCAAGGAACCAATAGGCTGATAGGAACAAAACGTTCTGAAATTACTATAACCTAACCTGTGACAAGTTTGTTTGAAATCGCTTAATATTTGGATAGAGCTTCCATATATATTTTCGCCCGATTTCAAGTAAATTGGGCATCAACCTCCTCAGTTAGTCAGATTGACATCAAATTTTGCACAACTTACAAAACTGAGCATAGAATTACGTAGTTGCATTTTGTAGAAGTACAGACATAGCCCAACGGATTAGATTTACATTTAGATAAATATCACATATTTTATTTCATCCAATTTCATGTAAATAGTCCTGTTTAATATACCCATAGTGGTGAAGGGTATCATATAGTCAGCCCCGTCCGACTTTACTGCTTTCCTTACTGGTTAAAAAATATTTTATAAAGAGGAAAGACAGGACATGGTCATATATTAACATCATACTGTAATATCCTAATATTTTCATATTCATATATGTATAAATGTATGCCCACCTTCGCTTTAAAAATTAGTACGTGTTTATAAAAGCCACCGCTTTTTTATTGCTGCTGCTGTTGGTTTGTTTCTCTTTAACTTAACATCAACAAACAAACGAACAATGGCACAATTATCACCCGAAAATTGACAACAAGAACGTGACATAAATGGTAAATTCATCAACCAACGATTCATTCATTCCGCCCATCAGTTAGCAGCCACCAGTCAGTCATACAGCCGGATGGTGTTCATTCACACAGACACACACCAAAAACGAAACAAAAGACAATAAGACGTGCATGGGTGTTAAACATACGTATAAAAGGATATATGGACAGCTCGTGCTTTAGCAATAAACAGCAAGGACAATTGAATGGTAAACAACCAGCGAGTCAGCCAACCCTTTTTTGCGTAATAAATACCTCATACAGACATTACACACAAAGGCACACACATAAAGTTATGGCCACACACAAATGCAGTCAGTACATATATAGTCGATTGCCAACTCCCTATCATCAGCATCACGTCATTTGATTGAACGGTGTGGAGAGTAGGTAGTAGAGTGGTGTGGTATGTTTTCAATTGAGTGCATTAAATGTTGCATACATTAAGGCGTCTGTATTAAGTTGCATTTATGTCCCTAAGCATTGCTTACAATCTCTGTTTCTCACTGCTTATCAGTAGAGGCAGCATTTTCATCACCATCATCAACACCCTCACATCCTGTTCAGAATCAAGGTATGGATGAAATTGAATGGCGATGCATTTTATTTTTATTGTTTAAAGCCGAACAATAAAAATCATTTCCTCCACGAAGAGAGAGAGAAAGATATTCAATGTTTTGAATCAAAAACCAAATCCACAACAAAAATTTAAATAAAACACCAAATCGCTGTTGGTGGCACACAATAATAAATGTACCCTACACCATCATAAAGTGGAGTGAATCATACATGTATTATTCCCATTGCAAATCCCTCGATATATTCACCGGAGATCCCATCAATTCCATTTCTACACTTAAATAGAACAAACCCTGATACTACTTCTACTATGTTTGGTATTGAAAATAGGGGATATAGGTCTACTGTTTTGGAATATATCCCATATATTGATATTTTAAGGACCCTAATGTAATGTTATAAAGGATTGGATTATTAAACACATATTATATTAAGGCTTTGAAAATGGAGGATAATGTTGCACGTTTTGAGGATTATAGTTACACTTTCCATTCAAAGGGTTGGTAATTCGGGTTATCAGTGATTATTGCAGTCTGCTGGTTCCTGTCTTTGCTACAAATGCCTACTCAGGCAGCGTCATCTAGATACAAGTGCCTCAACTTTGATGCAATTTCAGACAATTTGAACGCTTGGTCGTATATCGCCTACTTTAAGCCGTTGATTGTTAAAAATATTCTTAAGCACCCTTAGATTATTAGACCTGAAAATATTTATTCTTGAACAAATAAAACACTGCTACTACTCTTATGATCCTTGGTCTTGAAAATGGAGGATAAAGGTGCACGTTTTGGGATTTTAGTCACATTTTCCACCAAAAGGGTTGGTAATTCGGATTATTAGTGATTATAGCAGTCTGTTGGTTCCCGTCTTTGCTACAAACGCCAACTCAGGCAGCGTCTTCTAGCTGCTAGTGCCTGAACCCTGATGTAATTTCTGATGATTTGAACGCTTGCCCGTATATCCCCTACTTTTAGAGAAACATTAAAAAAAATCTTTCCATGGCAATCGCAAACCGTGATCTTTTCCTTTGAAGACTTTCTGAGAGTTCTAGTAGCTCAGATTTGTAAATTACCTAGTACCTCAGATAATTCACCACTAATGGTTGGTGTCTATGCTGCAAACACTATCAAGGTAATCTAGCGGCAATTTCCTGAACTACGAGATAATATGATTCGATTTTCAACGCTCTACTTTATTTACCCTACTTCTATAGAAGCGTATCTGTTTTAAAGACAATTTTTATTAACACGCATAGGTTTGCACCCATTGCTTTGCATGAAGATTATTAACTGAAAAACCTATACGTAGAGGAAATATGGGAGAGCATTTGTAATCGTATTAAATTAAATTGTAGTCCATACAATTCAATACTGATTATTTTTGTCTATGCTGTAAATACGATGATACGATTCTCAATTTTCTTCTGTCTTAGCCCTATTCCTGCGGTAGTAGGCATACATTTTTTTAAGGATTTTCAAAGGTGTTCTCTTGTATTTTTCCCACTTCTTGACCTTCTTTAATCTACTTATGTGGAAGTCGGGGTAATTCTTGACCTACTTAAATCTACTCATGTGGAAGTTGGGATACAATTTTTCAAGGTTTGTCGACGGTTTGGATTAAAAAAAAAAGAAACTCAAAGGCTATCACAAGAGTGAATTTATGTAAGTAGGAAAAATACGGGAGAGTGCTAAATTACATCGTAGGCCAGGCAACGCATCACTATAAACTGGAATAGAATCATCTACCGGTAATTGTCTCAGCAAGTACGCAATTCGGATTGAGGTTGGTCTGTTTGGTGTGTCAAAAAGTGTGGATTAACAAATAAGCCCAAACGCTATCACAATAGTAAATTTATGTAAGTAGGGTAAATACGGGAGAGCGTTCAATTCACCACTAAAAACCCAAATATAACCATCTATCGATAATTATCTGAGCAAGGACGCAATTCCAAACAGTTTTTAATCATATCCTATATTATCCCTACTTCTAACCTTTTTAAACCTATTCCTGCAGAAGTCGGGATACACTTTTTCAAGTTTTGTCAAAGGTGTGGATTACAAAAAGAAATTCAATGGCTATCACAAGAGTGAATTTTTGTAAATAGCGAAAATACGGGAGATCGTCCAATTCACCACTGAGGATTCGTGTCCATGCTATAAATACGACTACAGCCATCTATCGGTAATTATCTGAGCAACGATGCAATTCGAATCGGTTTTTAGCGATCTCCTATATTTGCCCTACTTTTAGAGGAGAACCGATTTTTTCAGCAATGGTTTTTCAAAGGTCATCACAGACATGGATATGTTTAAAAATATTTTTCAAAGGACATCAAAGGTGACTATTAAAAAACTTACTCCTGCTGAAGTCAAACAAAATCAATGGCTATCACAAGAGTGGATTTAAGTAAGTAGGTGCCATATGACGGTACTCCCTAATATTTGGTACTATGGGGATTTGGGATACGTTTTCCAACCGTTTTGGTTGTAATTTAGTATCTTTGTTTCTCATTGTACAGAACATCTCCATACCAAAATTTTTTATTTGTCCGATTTCATTTGAATAGCGCTCCAAACATCCAACCTCTAGCCGATTAGACGAACTTCTGGTGAAATCGTTATAAATATGTGTTTAGCTCCCATAATCAATTTCGATTTTATCTGAATGGATTGCCACGAAATTTTGCATAACCAATATGGTGTAGAGCATCCTATATTCGGCCTGTCCAATGTTTATCCTTTCCTTACTGATTCATATATGCAGAATACATTTATTTTAAAATTTAGAAAGGTTAGGGTAGGATGAAAAATATTTATGAACGAAAAGTGTTTCGTTTCAGGTGTGAGAACGTGTGTTTGTGTGAGTGTCTATGTGTCGCTGGTGGCATAATCATAAACAATTGAATGACTAACTAACCCACCCATCCACACAGGCTTTATATGATGGGTGACAGCAGGCATATATGTATGTTAATAAGCATATGTGTCAAAAATGCAGGTTAGAAATTATTCATTGCATACTTTTGTGTGCTCGCTGAGCGATGCCTTTTGTTTTTCACTTTTCAGCATTCAAACACCCGCTCCCTTTCGCTCATAATTTATTATTATTTTTTGCTGTTAAATACAAAGCGAAATTATTTGCCATTGTTTTTGTCGTATTTCAAAGAAAAGGAAATTATTAAAGCTTTTATGTTTTACAAATTAATTATTTTTTGCCAAATACTTGGCGTGTTAATGTATTCTCTTTCAGATCACTGCATATATATTTCGTTATTGTTTTACCATGTTTGCACATAATTCACATATCACAGATTTTTAGCATACATGAGTGGTGTGTGTGTGTGAGTGCTGGGGCAATAAAGTTAATTTTAAAGATTTATGCCTAAAATAAAAAAAATAATTGTGAGAGAGTGGTACTTGAGAACAATACAAATTACACGTGTGGCGTACACACGTTGGCATTAATAATTTGTAAATTACTAATATGTAAATAATGTCAATGGGGGGAGTTCAAAATATGCACACTTTACATTTGTCCTCAATATATTCTCTAAACAAAGAAAATTAATTAAAGAAAAAAATCAAACACACTCACTCGACAAATGTGTATCAGGTCAAAGAACTCTACAGACATCGATGACAGGGAATTAAAAATTTTATGAAATGATTCAATGCCTCTATTTTAGTTTTTATACCCTCCACCATAGTATGGAGGGTATATTAATTTTGTCATTCCGTTTGTAACACATCGAAATATTCATTTCCGACCCTATAAAGTATATATATTCTTGATCAGGGTAAAATTCTAAGACGATCTAGCCATGTCCGTCTGTTGTAATCACGCTATCTTCCGAAGGAATTGAGATAGGGTGCTGAAATTTTGCATAGAGTTGTCTTTTGTCTGCAGGCAGGTCAAGTTCGAAGATGGGATATATCGGTCAACGTTTAGGCATAGCTCCGATATAAGGGTACCCCCAATTTTCGGTATTTTGGGGTTCTTGAGCGCGTTTTCAACCGAGTTCGCTGAAATTTGCTACATTGGGTTCTTATTGGGTACTTAATATTACCACAAAAAATTATAAATATAGGTCCACTTTTTCTGGTAGCCCCCATATAAGGGTACCTCCTAATTTACAGTATTTTGGGGATTTTGGTCGTATTTTTCCACCGAATTGGCTGTAATTTAGTACTTTGAGTTCTTAATAGGTACCAAATATCTCCACAAAAAATTATGAATATAGGTCCATTTTTTCGGGTAGCCCCCATATGAGCGCGTTTTTCAACCGAATTCGCTGCAATTTGGTATTTTGTAGTCGTATATGGTAACAAATCTCCCTACCCCCCTTTTTGGGGTAGTCCCCATATAACCCCCTTTTTATATTAAAATAGTTATCTAATTTGTTCCGCGTTTTGGGTTTGGTTCTAAGAGTCTGTCGTAATCATTTAACCTGCGGAGGATATCGAGATAAAGCTAGAACGTAAGGTTCGATTATGAACTATACATGAACTATAACCCGCATTTAGGCCTAGCACCTGTATGGGAGGTATCAGAGGGAGTGGACCGATAGTCCACATTTTCGAACCTGAACTAAGTTTGGAAGAATAATAAGATAGGCACAGGTTGGATGAAATCATTATTTTGTGGAACATGGTTCACATTATGGTTTACATAATCGCTTTGGTATTTTCCCTACATTTTCATTTCAACTACCTTTTAGTATATCTATGGTGGAGGGTATAAAAAGTTCGGCCCGGCCGAACTTAACGCTTTTTCACTTGTTTTTTTCTTATATTGCTTTACCTGTGATCCTGTTTGGTGCTGGAATACAGGTTGAAAAAATATATAGAACAACAAAATATTTGAAATGCGAACAATGAAACTTGATTGTTGTTCTTGCTCAGCATTGCTGTCAATATTTATAAAAAATGCATAATGCAGTGTAGAATTTAGCATAGGTAATGTTTTAATATGCAACCTGCTGTGGCACAACTTTCTTTTTCGAAATCAACATAAAATGCAAATTTCGACACCGTTTTAAAAATGAGAAAAAATAATAATTATAGAAAATAATAACAAACAAATAAATTATCCATTAATGTTATTTTTATTCTTATGTCTAGACCGCTAAAAATTGTTGCCAATTGACACCAAGTGTATAATTAAAATAAAACAGATTCGGTTACATAAATTTAGCCACCATGGGTGCTATCTAAAAAACTATGGGCTGGAAAAGCCGAACAATTGGAGTTGTCCTTACATGAGGTGCTATGCCTAATTTAGGATCAATATAGGTACATTTCGAACCAAACATTTTTTGCCATCACAATACCTTCCTACACTTTAAATATTAAAAATACCGAAAATCGGGAGATATACCTAAACCTGAACCGATTTTCACGAAACTTGGCACACATCATTTTAGACGCATTCGTGCCGAATTTCGTGAAAATCGAAAGAAAAATAGGGGCCTTGTTGGATCCATTACATAAAATCGGACGAAGCTATATATGGGAGCTATATCTAAATCTGAACTGATTTTCACGTAACTTTGCACACATCATTCTATACTTAATCTAATACGCTGTGCCAAATTTCGTGCAAATCGAAAGATATATAGGGACTTTAGTGGACTATTTACCTAAAATCGGACGAAAATATATATGGGAGCTATATCTAAATCTGAACCGATTTTCACGAAACTTGGCAGACATCATTCTGGACCTTATTCATTACGCTGTGCCAAATTTCGTGCAAATCAAAAGATTTCCAGGGACTTTAGTGGACTATTTACCTAAAATCGGGCGAAGCTATATATGGTAGCTATGTCTAAATCTGAACCGATTTTCACGAAACTTGGCAGACATCATTCGAGATCTTATTCATTACGCTATGCCAAAATTCGTGCAAATGAAAAGATTTTCAGGGACTTTTGTGCACCAATTGCCTAAAATCGGACGAAAATATATATGGGAGCTATATCTAAATCTGATCTGATTTTTCACAATTTCAATAAGGTTCGTCCATGGCCCAAATAAATGAGCTGTCCCAAATTTCATCCAATTCTGATAATAAATGCGACCTGCACTTTGTTTACAATTTAACAAGAACAGACGGACGGACATGCATAAATCGACTCAAATGTGATTCTATGCATATTCTGTAAAGGAACCATGGGTCTATCTCGATTATTTTTGCCTGTTACAAACATATGGACAAAGACATAATACCCTGTACCATAGTGTGGTGAAGGGTATAAAAATCGTCCAAAAAGGTCGAACATTTAGAATTATCCTTATATGAGGTGCTATGTCTAATTGAGGACCGATCGAAAGAACGAAGAGAGCTTTGGTGCACCATTTACATAAAATCGGACGAAAATATATATGGGTGCTATATCTAAATCGGAACCGATTTTCACGCTACTTAACACAAAGGATTCTATACTCAATTTTGTACGCTGTGCCAAATTTCGTGCAAATCGAAAGAACGAAAGGGATTTTGGTGCACCATTTGCATAAAATCGGACGATTCTATATATGTGAGCTATACATAAATGGGAACCGATTTTCACGCAGCTTAGCAGACATCATTCCAGACAAATTACCTGCAGATCGCTGTGCCAAATTTCGTGCAAATCAAAAGAAATATAGAGGCTTTAGTGCACCGTTTACATAAAATCGGACGAAAATATATATGGGAGCAACATCTAAATCGGAACCGATTTTCACGAAACTAAGCAGACATCATTCCTGACTCCATTCAGTACTATGTGCCAATTTTCGCTAATCGAAAGAAACATAGGGGCTTTGGTGCACCATTTACCTAAAATCGGACGATATATGTGAGCTATATCAAAATCTGAACCTATTTTCACGAAACTTATCACACATCATTCTAGACTCAATTTAGTGCACTATGACAAAATTTCGTGCAAATCAAAAGATATATAGGGACTTTGGTGTACCATTTACAGTAAATCTGGAGCTCTATCTAAATCTGAAGCAATTTTCACCAATTTCAATAGGGTTCGTCCTTGAGCCTGCTACAAACATATGCACATAGTCATAATATCCTGTACCACTGTGTGGTGAAGGGTATACATACTTCTTCCCACGGAGGTCGCTCCGAATTTATGTTTAGTTAATTTTTCCCTATTTTATATAAATTGTCTCATATATCGACGCCTCCGAACCATAGTATGCAAAGTCGACTTAGCATGTTTTAAAGTTCTTCACGTTTTTAGATACTACGGTCCTTAATTTAAATTCTCTGAAATTTTGGTAATCATCGGTCAATCCAAACCAAAGTTATAAGCAAAAATGTAGTTAGCATGTCACGTAAGATTCAAGAAACTTCCATACTTTGAAAGCTTCTACTGAAAAACTCACTTTTCAGACTTAGCATACTATTCTTCGGAGGCGTCGATATATAGGTATGTCCACAAATATTATAAAGTACATACAAACGTTATTTTAATTTCATATTTTCCATTTTATTATCGTCCCAGTAATAATCGATGTTAACGCGAAATGAACAATCTGCTTTTCTTCGAAAGGAATATCAAATTTTCTTCCTTTACATTTTTTGTCCTGCTCATTTCCAACAATTCAAAAACAAAGCCCTCTTAATGAACAAAAGTTATCTAAACAGTTCATCTCTTTTGTTGTTGTTAATGCTGTTGGTGTTTTATTGTTGTTGCTGTAATATATCTTTGAAAGGATAATTTTCACAATACTTTGTTGTTGTTTAAATTGCATTAAAAATGATATCCCTATAGTCCTGAATAAAGGCTCCACTCAACTTCACAACTTCATTAATGTTGGCGTTTCAGTTCAGTTCTGCCATTTTTACATCAATTTAAACATCAACTTCGTCGCCGACTTGCCTTTTATTGTCTTGACTTGGTTTAGAATTTCTCCATATTCTTCGTAGCCTAACGGCCCATTGTCATCGTCGACAAAGTCCATTTTTTTTAATGTCATTATAATTTTGAAATAAAAGAAATCATAACAATTGCCATGTCTGCAATTTTCTTCTCATGCTTTCATTCCTTCGTGTTTTGTTGTTGTTATTTTTTTAGCTTTTTCTCTCTTTCACTCTCTTTTGTTTTCTTGGTACATCTTGTGTGCTGAACATCAAGAGTGTCGTTGCCGTAGCATCATCGTCTTACGCCTTTATTGTTTTAAGTAAATTTTACAGAAATGTTGTCATTACTTCCACTTGGTTTTGTCGGGATTTTTTTTTCGTAATATCCTTCGGAGCTATAGTGTTCGCTGAGGGTATACTAAGTTCGACAGATGGTTTGGTTTTCATAACCTTAACCACACTGTGGTACAGGGTATTATGTCTTTTTGCATATATTTCAAACAGACAAAAGGAAACGAGATGGGCACATACTTGCTTTTGGGAATATGCATAGCATAACTTCCTGAGTCGATTCATGAATACCCGACTGTCCGTCCATGTTAAACTGTAAACAAAGTACAGGTCGCATTTATGATCCGAATTGGATGAAATTTGGCATACGTCACTTATTTGGCCCAAGGACGAACCCTATTGAAATTGGGAAAAATCGGTTCAGATTAAAATATAGCTCCCATATATATTTTCGTCCGATTTAAAGTAAATGGTGCACGAAAGTCCCTGAAAATCATTCGATTTGCATGAAATTTAGCATAACGTACTGAATTGAGCCTAGAATGATGCCTACCAAGTTTCGTAAAAATCAGCCCAGATTTATATATAGCTCCCATATATAGTTTCATCCGATTTCATGTAAATGGTGAACCAAAGTCCCTATATATCTTTCAATTTGGACGAAATTTGGCTCAGCGTACTGAATCAAGGCTAGAATGATGTCTGCCAAGTTTCGTGAAAATCGGTCGATATTTAGATATAGCTCCCATAGTTTCGTCCGATTTCATGCCAATTTTGCACCAAAGTCCCTATATATCTTTCGATTTGAACGAAATTTGGCATAACGTACTGAATTGAGCCTAGAATGATGTCTGCCAAGTTTCGAGAAAATCGGTCCAGATTTGTATATAGCTCCCATATATAGTCTCGTCCGATTTCATGTAAATGGTGCACCAAAGTACCTTTATATCCTTCGATTTTCACGAAATTTGGCATAACGTACTGAATTGAGCCTAGAATGGTGTCTACCAAGTTCCGTAAAAATCGGCCCAGATTTAGATATAGCTCCCATATATAGTTTCGCTTGATTTCGTGTTAATGGAGCACCAAAGTCCCTATATATCTTTCGATTTGAACGAAACATGGCATAACTTACTGAACTGAGCCTAGAATGATGTCTGCCAAGTTTCGTGAAAATTGGTTCAGATTTAGATATAGCTCACATATATAGTTTCGTCCGATTTTAGGTAAATGGTGCTCCAAAGCTCCTTCATTTCTTTCGATTTTCACAAAATTGGGCATAGCTATCTAAATTGAGTCTAGAATGATATGTGCTAAGTTTCGTGAAAATCCGTTCTGATTTAGATGTAGCTTCCATATATATTTTCGTCGGATTTTATGTAAATGGTGCACCAAAGTCCCTTTATACCTTTCGATTTGCACGAAATTTGGCAGAGCGTTCCGTATTAGGTGCAGAATGATGTGCGCTGAGTTTGAGAAAAATCGGTTCAGATTTAGATATAGCTCCTATACATATTTTCCCCCGATTTAAAGTAAATGGTCCCTATATATCTTTCGATTTGCACGAAATTTGGCACAGCGTAATGAATAAGGACTACAATGAGGTGTGCAAAGTTTCATGAATATCTTTTCTGATTTAGATATAGCTCCTATATATAGTTTCGCACGATTTTAGGTAAATAGTCCACTAAAGTCCCTGGAAATCTTTTGATTTGCACGAAATTTGGTAGAGCGTACTGAATTGAGCCTATAATGATGTGTGCTAAGTTTCGTGAATATCGGTTCAGATTTAGATATAGCTCCCATATATATTTTCATCAGATTTAAAGTAAATGGTGCACCAAAGTCCCTATATATCTTTCGATTTGCACGAAATTTGGCACGGAGTACTGAATTAGGTCTAGGATGATGTGTGCAAAGTTTCGTGAAAAATTGGTGCATATTTAGATATAGTTTCCATATATTTTCATCCGATTTTATGTAAATGCTACACCAAAGTCCCTATATATCTTTCGAATTGCACGAAATTTGGCACGGCGTAGTTAATTGAGTCTAGATTGGTGTGCACTAGGTTTCGTGAAAATTTATAGATATAGCCCCATATATCGTGATTTAGATATAGTCCCCATCGGTTCAATGAAATGAAATTTAGCATAGGTTCCAGAAAGGCATAAAGATATGTTTAAGTTCGTTCAATTTCATGCCAATGTTTTTTTCGAAAAGGCAGAGTCTGTTAGGAGACATATGTAGAATATATCCAAAGTGGGGAAGGGTATTATATAGTCGGCCCAGTCCGATTTTACTACTTTTCTCACTGGTTTCACTTGCTCCATCTATGTCGATCTAGCCATGTGTGTCCGTCCGTCCGACCATTATAATTTGTAAACACGATACAGGCCATAGTTATGGACCAATTGTCACGAAATTCTGCATATATGCCTCTATTGTATTTGGTTAAAATGATCGGCCAATAGGTATGAAATTGGCCAAAAACGTTTTTCTGTGTTTTTTGGTTGCTCTGGAGGCCACGATTATGACCAGAATATAACGAAATTTAACACAGAAAAAACATAACTGTTTTGATGAATATCCGTCAATATTTAGAGGATCAAATGGATCCAGACTTTTATGTTTAAAATTACAAAATTTGTATTCTATGCGAATATATATGGCCCCTGAAGGAGGAGCAGGAGTCGTTGACATTTAAATTGATAGACTATCATATGGTATGTCCCGTCCGACTATACTGATCCGCTAGGTGGTTTTATTTTTCAAAGCTCCACAATATTTTTTTTTTTTTTGTGATATATCGCTCTACAGTTTCCCAAAAAAATCATTCCAATTTAAACAAAAAAACTTTCATAGAGCCACATTTTCAACTTGATTTTGTTCCTGCATACGCCCACAATTTTCTCGAAGTGTTACTAAATTTCGTCCAAAGCTCACTTTTTTCAACTTTCTTTATTTTTAATTTCTTTTGTTCCTTATATTTCCTTAAATGTTCATCTTCCATTTTTGAACGCTGTGTCTCCGTTTTCCTCGAGGAAATAAAACTTTGCTTAACGTCGTTCCTTTGTTTTCTTGCAATGTGTTTGGTGTCGTTGTTGTTGTTGTTTTTATTCGTATTGTTGTTTTATTATTGTTCTACGTAGTCACTTTATTGTCCAGCGAAAACACTTGACTTAACATAAGCATGTTATT